>NW_006408524.1:22314547-22347533 GCF_000296735.1 Chrysochloris asiatica
TGGACTGCCAAAAGAACCAATAGATCTGTTTTGGAAGAAGTACAACCAGAGTGCTCCTTGGAGGCCAAGATGGCTAAGCTTCGTCTCTCCTACTTTGGATACATTTTCTGGAGAGAACAGTCGCTGGAGAAGGATGTCACGCTGGGTAAGGTGGAGGGTCAGAGAAAAAGAGGAAGACCCCCAATGAGATGGATCAGCCAGACGGCATCATTGATGGCGTCAAGTGTGGCAGCGGTAGTGAGGTTGGCCCAGGATCGGACATTGTTTTGTTTTGCTGTGCGTGGGGTCTCCATAAGTCGGTCCCGACTCAATGGCACCTGACAACAACAACAACAGGGTTCTAGTGTGGTGCTATAGGATAAGCACTGATCTGCTAACTGCAAGGTTGGAGGTTCAAACCCACTATCTACTCTCAAACCATATACAAGGTCACTATGAGTCAGAACCGATTTCACAGCAGTTAACAACAGCAATAACAACAGGGTTGTGTAGTTACTTATGGCAAAGATGGGCCTTGAGCCTTCAACTTCTGACTTTTTTACCTGTGACTTCTCACTTGAGCAGAGTATTAGAATATTAGGAATATTTGTATTATAAGGTTTCTCTTCATTTTCAAACGTTGTTGTTGTTGTTTTAAGTGCCATCAAGTCGATTCTGACTCTAGGGACTGTGTGCAGGGTTTCCATAGAGGAGCTGGTGGGTTTGAACCATCAACCTTATGGTTCACAGTCCAGGGCTAATCCTACAGTGCCGCACCAGGAGTCCACACATTAGTTAGGTAAAATGCAGTAAAATCTGACCAAGTCCTATAAGCCTGCATTTTTCCACTCAATTTACCATGCTCACTTTTAGTTCACTTAATCATGCAGTTTTTTCATAATTGTGACATTTGGGGGAGGAAGAATTAAACTTAATGATTAAGTTGTTATTATTGCTAAAGATCATTATGTTAGTTCTGAGTCATAGAGACCACATATAAACATGGGTTTGAACTGCTGACCATGTAGTTTACACTCCGGTGCTAACCCTATAGCATTGCACCAGGAGTCCTAATGATTAAGTTGTTGTTACGAGTCAGTTCCGATTCATAGTGACCCTGTATAAGGTTTCCAAAGAGAAGCTGGTGCACTGACTTTACAGTTCAAACCAACCTTGTGGTCCAGCGGATTAACCCACAGCGCCATACCAGGAATCATGTAGTTGTTGTTGTTAAGTGCTGCCGAGTCGATTACAACCCATAGCAACCCTGTGTAGGGTTTCCGAGGAGTGGCTGGTGAGCTTGAACCGCTGACCTTGCAGTTCAAATGGGTTTGCAGTCTGTTGCATTAACCCACAGCACCACACCATGACTCTGGACTGATATAGTTGTTGTTGTTGTTAAGTGCCGTAGAGTCGGTTCCGACCCATAGCGACTCTGTACAGGTTTCCGAGGCTGTAAATCTTTATGGGAGCAGAAAGCTTCATCTTTCTCCCGCGGAGTGGCTGGTAGTTTTGAACTGACGGCCTTAACGTTCGCAGCCCGATTCGTAATCACTACGCTACCAGATGATGTAGTAGTGCTTCTTAATTGGGACTGCATTTTTTACTCACTATTCTTCTTTCAGTAAATGGCCCTTAAGATGACTTGATGTTGGAATATCAACTGGGACTATGTCTCTCACCATCTTTGTTTGCTGCTGCTGCTACAGCTGCTGCTGTTATGATTTTTAATAGTCTGTCCAATGTCTGACCTTTGCCTTGATGAACAGCTTCCCAATTTTGAAGCAGAAAAGAAATTAATTTTAATGCCTGTAGAGTTTCAGAGGGATAAGCCAATTTTTTTTTTACAATTTTATGTCAAGAAGAAAAGAACGTGGCAGTGGTATAGATATTTCAGTCGTAGTGTAAACTGGCAAAACCACTTTAGAAAACTGTTTGGCAGCACCTTGTAAATCTGAAGATATATACACACACACACCAGGACCCAGCAAGTCCACATGTAAGAATATATACAACAGAAATACATACATATGTGCACAAACGAGAAGGTTCCAAGTAGCATTTTTTTAATAGTCGCAAACTGGAACCAATCCAACAGCTCATCAACAGCATATAGATGAGGCTTATTGGAATATTCTACAACAATGAAAGTTAATGGTGGGTACACAGAATATCTTGATGAATCTCAGGACATATGTTTAATGAAAGAAGCCAGATACCTAGAGTCTGTACTAGAGTTATGACTGTCAATTTTTTGTTGTTTCTTTTGTACATCATATCGTTAGTCATATGTACTACATATAATAGCACAGCATATAATTTGCTGATATTATCATTCCCAGATGTTCACTCAGAGATGTTCAATGTCATAATTTACAGAGATACTGATAACAAAAGGCACTAACAATGAAAACTTTAAACAAAAATGAGGTATGCAACTTAACATCAGAGTGGACTTACAAGATTCAACTTACAACAGATTCATTGGAACAGAACCCCATCATAAATCAGGAGCTAACATGCAGTATGATTGCATTTATGTGAAGTAGGCAAAGCTAATCTATGATGATACAGTCAGAATAGTGGTTAATGGTGGTATTGACAAATCAGCATTTCACTGGAAGACCCCAGAAGAATGTGTAACTAGATGTACTTAGACAATTTGAGATAGCTACAGCCAAAAGTCAAAACTGTATCTATCAATAAGAAGTAATTTGGAAAACCACATTAAAAAAAATCGGGGAAAGAATTGGTAGATAGAATTCTAACCATAAGAACACAGGATAGAGAAAAAAATTTCTCCAGGTCACCAAAAGTCTGAAATGGCAGCTTGGTACTGTGAGACTTTTGAACTTTCGCTACTCTGGTCTATGTGTAGTGGTATCTCATTGTTATTTTTATAATGACAGTGAGACACTTTTCATAAGTTTGTTGGCAATGGTGATTTTTTTTCTTCTGTGAAGTATTTTGCCCAATTTTTAGGTGAGTTGACTATATTTTTCTGTTTACTTTGGAGGATTCTTTATATAAACTGGATGGAAGTACTTTGTCCAATATAATATATTTATCTGCAACAATTATGCCTAGACTTGATTTCTTCCTTTGCTCTATCCATGCATACTATGGCTACATCTAGACTAGGCCTAGGACTTCATCTAGTGTTAGAGCTCAGGGTAGCACTAGGGGGGTTAGTGTTCGGGTTAGAGACAGGGCTAGGGTTAGGAGTAAGACTCGGTCTAGTTTTAGGGTTACAGTTAGATTTATTTCTACTTATTTATTTTTTCTGGAAATGTACTTGATTTCCTCTTAATTTGACAGTTCTATAAATACATTATTTCCTCTTTTTACTTGATGCCTTTTTGTTGTTGCAAACTGGTATCTTTGGTTCTCTATTTTCAGTCTTGTAGGCTTGTTTAGCTTTGGATACTTTTGTATCTGAGTTGAATGATACTGTCATGTACTGGTTTTCAGTTTGCTGTTATTGATTCTTTGTCCAAAGAACTTTCTTTAGTATCTTTTGTGAGATTAGTCTGTTTTCGAAAAATCCTTTTAATTTCTATTTATTTGGAAATGTCCTAATTTCACCATTATATTTAACAGACAATTTTATTGGGTATATGATTTTTTTACCTCCTGGTATGGTGCTGTGGGATAAGCACTAGACTGTTAACCACAAGATCAGCAGTTCAAACCAACCAGCAACTCTTCAGAAACCCTATATAGGTTCAGTATGAGTCAGAACCAACTCAACAATGCTTAACAACAACGATTCTGGATTGGCAATTTGTTTCTTTTAAGAGTTTTTTATGCCATCCCACTGTCTTCTTGCTTGCATAGTTTCTGCTGAGAAATCAGAATTTGTTAGCTCTCCTTTGTAAATAACTTTTCATTTTTCCCAAGCTGCTTTCAGGATTTTTTCCTTGTCTTTGGACTTTGAGAAGTTTGGTTGTAAAATGTCTTGGTGATTTTCTTTCAGAATCTATCACTGAATGGTTATTTTCTCACCTTTTATGACATTAAGGAAGTTTTCTTACAATAATTCTTGGACAGTTTTCTCTATGCCTTTTTTTTTTTTTTTAATTGTTTTTTGTTGTTGCTATGGGATTCCAGTCACACAGAAATGATTCCTCCTGATGTTGTTGTTGTTGTTGTTAAGTGCCTTCGAGTCAATTCTGACCCATAGCGACCCTGTATAGGGTTTCCAAGGAGCAGCTGATGAGCTTGAACAACTGACCTTGCAGTTCAAATGACTTTGCAATTCCTCCTGATAGTGTTCCATATACATTTTAGGACTGCTTTGGATTTTTTAATTATTATTTTCTGATTGTCCCTCCAGCAGATGAATACTGAGAAAAGGTTTGTCTTCAAGCTCAGTAATTAAGTCTTCTATTAATCCAATTCTACTTCTTTGTCCTTTCAATGTACTATTCATTTCTGAATTCTTAGTATCAATCTTCTGGTTTTCTAATTGCTGTTTTTGTAAGGCTTCTCATTTTTCATTTCTTTTGTCCATTTACTTTCCTGAATTCTTCTAATGTTATTTCTGTGTTCTCCTTGCTCTCCTCTATCTTTTCCTCATTCCATTGAAGGTACCTAAATATCCTTCTTTTAAATTCCTTATCAAATAGTTCTGATACCATTTCTGATTTTGTATTTTGGTCACTTGTTTGAGGCATTCTGTCTTGTTCCTTGTGTAAGCTGAAATTGTCTGTTTTCTCCAAGACTTGTTGCTGTCATTGTATTTATATTTAATTGATAATTGTATATTGTTGTGTTCTCAGGTACTCAGTGCCTATCTCCTGGTGGCTGTGATAGAGACTAGAAACGTGAACATGGTTCTCTGTTTGCTGTTTGTGTGACTTAGTTCAGGGCAAGTTCACACACCTCCAGAAGCAGGAGTTGTACTCCTGGTGCCTGATCCCAGGAAGAGCCAACCTGCACAGGAGGGTGTGCCATTGACCACTGGCTTGGCGATGGAGGGGACTGGACACCCCTGGCTACCAGGAGGCCATTGAACAAGACAGAACTGCATCCCCCTTTGGGCAATCTCCAGCTTTGTCCTGTGCCTACAGGTCACAGTACCAACAGCCACTTGCAAAAGCTCAAGATGGTCCCTCTACTCCACACCAGCTGACAGCCGCCTAATTTTCCATCTCTCGCTGCTCATGTTCAACTTCCTCTTCCAGTGGGCACTCAGTCCACCTCTCTGTCCTGTCCTCTGAAGCTCAGAGTGCCAGGGTCACCATACACATTTGTTTAACTTGGTTTTCAACGTCTTTGTTGCAAAGGGTCTGCCCAGCATGCCTGCCTACTCGTCCATCTTGCCCCTGGCAGGATCAACTTTTCCTTTTATTAGCATACACATTTAAAAGATAGACATTTCTCTCAAAGTATTTAGTCCTTATAAACTGTTATGTTGGGCACTATCTTTCTTAGTCACCTTAAAACTGATTTTTCAATTTCTACTGTAATTCCTTACTTGATGTAAGCATTGTATAGAAGTGTTTTGCTTAATTTCAAAATATTTGAAGATTTTCTAGCCATCTTTCAATTACTGAGACCAAATTTAATTTTATACTGACCAGAACATATATACTCATTTTATTCTTTGATATTTTGTTGAAACATACTTTATGACTAAGATGTGTCTAGTTTGTTGAATGTCCCATGAGCACTTAAAAGAAGGATATATGCATATTTTAAAGAGCATAGTTGCTATATTTACTGTTCTATTAATTAGCCCAAGTTGGTTAATTACTTTTTCAAATCTTCTATATCTTTAGTGATTTGTGTTCGCTTAAATTTTCCAATGAGTGTTAGATTTTTCTGTATCTCCTTTGAATTCTGCCAGTGTTTGTTTTACGTAATTTGAAGATGAATTATTAAGTACTGACAAATTATAAGATTCTTATAACTTAGTTTTGTTATTAAGAAATATCCCTGGTTCTCTCTCATAATTCTTTCTTTAAAATCTTTATCCTTTCTTTAATGTTGAAATATGGTGGTGGTGGTTATGTGCTGTGGAGTTGGTTCCGACTTATAACGTTGAAATATAGCTAATGTCATACTGTAGATGCAATTCTAACCCTCCTCCCCCTCCCCCCAGTTAACCACTTGAGTATAAGTATTTCCTAAGTCATCAATGCCTTTTCCAAACTCCATTAAAGTTGGAGAAATTCCATTGGTAGGGATGTGATGTCGTCTTCACTTAACTATGATCCTAATTGCCTGCGTTCTTGATCCTATTGCCCTCTCATTTATTTAAGGACCTTTAATAAGCACTTCTTTAAAACACATAGGGATCATTTGTGGATCTTATTAAAACTCAGATTCGGAGTCTGTAGGTGTTGGGGTGGGAGGCTGAAATTCTGCAATTCTATCAAGCTTCCAGGTGGTGCGGGCATCAGGGACCACCCTTTGAATGTGCAAGTACCCAGATGACCTGGGTCATCATTCTAGGCATGGGGGAAACAGTGAGAGTTTCATTACCTGACTGCACCTGAAAGCCACTCAGCCTTACTGCTAAGAGATTCTGATTCTTTATGTCTGGAATGTGGCCCTGGCCACTGTATTTTCAAAACCCGTCCTTTGTGATTCAGGAATGAGAACCACAAAACCAGCCTCCAACAAAGCCTGTCCCCATTGAAAACACCCTAAAAATCCCTGTCTTACTAAATCTGACTTCTGAAAGCATATTTTAATAGGGCAGAAACTTTGCAAACAGATATTGAATGAATCTACCACTCTTCATATCTCTCTTAACTAAACATGACTTTTGCTGTCTCATTTTATTTTTACCATACCAACTTAGGAGGGAAAGAGATAAAACTCAAGGTGCTTTTAGGCTGGGCAGGGGGTGGGAAGGGGAAGATGAAATTCAAATAAGATTAAAATCACCCAGGGCCCTTTACAACCTTGCAATTAATTCCAATTCATTGTTTCCTTTGAACTGATTGAAAAAGAGAGAGAGAGAGATGAAGAGAGTTAAAAATAAATGCAATACCTTGTTGATGTTACTAAGTGTCATCGAGTGAGTTGGTTCTAACTCATAGCACAACAGAATGAAACAAGATGAACCTAGTTTAGTTAACATCTGACCCTGTGCACAAATAAATGTCTGTCTTGGAAGAAGTACAGCCAGAATGTTCCACAGAAGCCAAGATGGTGAGGTTTCGTATCTCATGCTTTGGACATGGTATCAGGAGGAACCAGTCCCTGGAGAAGGATCATGTTTGGTAGAGTGGAAGGTTAGGAAAAAAAGGAAGACTCCAAAAGAGATGGATTGGTACAGTGGCAATGACAATGGCTCATATATAAAAATTGTGAGGAGAGCACAGGGCTGGGCAGTGTTTTGTTCTGTTGTGCACAAAATCTTATTGTTATTGTTAAGTGCCGTTGAGTTGGTTGTGACCCATAGCAACCCTGTATAGGGTTTCAGAGGAGCAGGCGGGTAAGCTTGAACCAAGAACCTCGTGGTTCAAACCAACTTTGCAGTCCAACACATTAACCCACAGCGCCATACCAAAACTCCGCATAAAACCTAACTTTATTAATATCTGACCCCCTACTAGTAAATTAAACAAACGTGAAATGGCTTCTAGTTGCCATGCTAGCCAGTCAGGATGATAAACCATCAGGGTATCTTTATGAAACTCCTTTACTTTCAGTTCTTTCAAATTCAGGAAGAGGCACTTAACTTCTTACAAATGTGCATTTGTTCACAGTAAGGTCGTTTACTGCATCACAGCCTACTACTTATTTAAGAGATGATGTTAAAATAGATGGCAATTTATCAAGAGAAAATGATCTTTTATTCAGATATCTTTAGAAGCATGCATACCCTCAAATAAACTTACCCTTACTTGCTCCAAACTACCAAAGGAAGAACCAGAGTTAAAAACAGTAAACCAAAAGACGTTAGGGTCCTAAAGACATCCTGCAGCCAATATTTCAGCTAAATACTTTTATTGAAATAAGAAGCATTGTATTCTAGCTTTCATTTTAAGGATGAATTTTCTATCTTAGTTAAAAAATCAAATACACCACAGCTTTCAAAACTCTTTCATCGATGCTTTTCTTTCTGCAATGGTCCTCCCAGGGTAGATTGTTGTTGTGAAGTGCCATCAAGTCGGCTTCTACTCAGAGCGACCCTGCGTAGGGTTTCCAAGGAGTGGCTGGTGGGTTTGAACCACCAACCTTGCACCGCAACAGGACTCCCAGGGTATAAGTGGTCACCATTTAAGGTTTATTTTCCACTCATGTTGAAAGATTGATAAAGAGCATTTGAGTAGCCTCCAAGCAGACTGACTACGGAAGCTGAGGAATGTTCCGCATACACAGATTTAGTTAGAAACATGCTGAGTCTTACAGAATTACTGAGTTGAAGAAAAGGCAGTGGTAGAAGCAATAGGTCAGCTAACTAGTGTGGTTTGCTTTTCGCAGGGCACAGCCTGAGATAATATAAAAATAATTATATGCACAAACCAGAGTTTCCAAACTGCTCATTTCATTTTCTAGGTCACTATAGTTGATCAAATCACTCTGAAAGTTACGTTTTCCAGCTAACCACCATGGTTAGTAAGTTACGTTTTCCAGCTAACCGCAAATGGTTAGTTCCCTGACATAGTCCTATAAAGTTCTGCATGTATTTAGAAGTCCAAGGAACTGTGATATTAATTCCTTATTCTTTGGAGGGATTTCCCTCCCAACAGGTACTGTTAGTAGGCTAAGGAGAAAGACTAGATCAACCGCTATGCTACTATAAAATTTAACTCTGCCATCTTCATTACAACACAATTAAAACATGAGGCACTCACAAGCAAATCCACCCAATAATGTCAACTCAGCATTTGCATGTTAAAATAAGTATTATTTTATAAGTGTAACCAGCTTTATGAGAATGTTAATTTTCCCTTTGTTCAAATTCATCCTGTTTTCAATCGTTTGCACATATATACACACACACAATCTATCTGGTTAGTATTTTGCCTCTTATATTGGAAAAATTGATACATCCATCAGTTCTTGTGATTGCCAGGCTACTTCAGTGATCTCAGAAATGTAAAACATGCACTATAGTAACCCAACACAGACAGGAATCAGCATGCTGATACAAGTATTATTAAGGGAGAGAGAAAGACAAGAGTAGAAACCCCAAGAAGAGCATAAAGAAGGTCAGCCACCAAAACTCCACAAAATGATAAGTTAAAAGGCTACAGGGAAAGAACACTAATTTGCTAACAGATCTATTTGAGGATTTTCATAAAAAGATAATGGACCATTTTAGGAAACCTCGTCAGTGGGTTTCAAAATGGGCCCATTTGTCCCATTAAAGTAGAGACAGAACTGGGTACAGTTTTTGGCAGGCTTACAACATTGTCAATTACCTCAATCCTGGTGGGATTTCCAGCTACCCGAGTGTCCTCTACCAATTTCCCCCATCCTAATTGTCTTTTCCTTCCCCTCAGACAGACTGCAGAGTCTATGTGTCTCTGGAAATTAATCACTATTTGAGAGATTAATTGGAATTTTAAGAGTATTAATTGTAATTTCCTCTTCCCCTTGCTTTTTTAATTTTGAGAGAAATCTACAAGGACTCTGTAAGCAACTAAAATGGCTATTAAAAATAAAAAGTTCCAGCCCAGAAAAGCAGTTGCTTCTCTGGTATCTTGATGCTATTTATCTGTGGTTTATCAGGTCTTACACCTGGAGAACTATAAGGGTTTAGTTATAAACTCCATCTGGTGGTGACCCCCTCCAAAAAAAAAACAAAAAAACGGGTTTTACATAATAAGAGTTAATTATATGTAATCATTAAAATGTTAAATGATATAGTTTCCATTCTCTAAATGAACTCTTTCATATTCAGAATGAGCCACTTAAAAAAGAGGAGCAAGTGCTTTAAAACAAGAGAGAAAAGACAGCTAAAAAATATGTCCTATGGTTTATGGTCCTCTGAAAGTTTTCTTTCACTAGGAATTGATCTACCTTGTTACATAGACACACACATTACAAATGACAAATACCCTACATTCCACAAAGGCACACAAATACATTGACACACAGCAATACAAACGCAAACACACTCAGACATACTGAGAAACACATGCACATACTTGCAGCAACTTAGACACTCCCGGGCACAAGCATAAACAGACACACACACACACACACACACACACACAGATTGAAGACATATAAATTTATACCAGAGCAAAGCCTTATCCTGCAATAACATAGCAATAAGTATTTCTAATTCCTGTTGAACCAGTTGTAAATGTCTCCTGGTGCAGTATAAACACAAATGTAACTCAGAAGAGAAAACCTTGGGAAACAGACTCGTGTGCTGGGTTTAAAATGTTTTCTTGTGGTAAGGAGTTACAACTACAGGCCCGACTCCAGGCTAAACAAGACCCTTCATCTGGAGATCCCCAGAGGCCTCCCAAGACTGGGATGTTTACCGAACCAGAGGGAATGAGAAACTGGGAGTGTCTGTCTCCTCTAGTTAGGACCACATATGCTGAAAAAGGCAGGCAGTGAATGGAATGGGAGGTCTTGCGTAGTATTCAGTGTACGGGGCGGGACTGAGCCACCATCCCTCCAGGAACTCCAGACAGTACTTCTGCTGACATCTATGATGGTGGTGGTGAACCACGGAGTCAGTTCCGACTCATAGTGCCCCTGTATACGGTTTCTGAGGCTGCAGATATTTACAGGAGCAGAAAGTCTCTCTCTCTCATCTTTCTTCTGCAGAACCACTGGTAGTTTAGAACTGTTGACCTTGAGTTTAGCAGTCCAACTCGTAACCATTATGCTACCAGAGCTCCTAGCACTATGAGGTGTACAAAAGTCTAAGAAGGTAAGGTCAGGAGAAGTAACAAGTCCCTATCTTTTAGAGATCCCACCTGAAGTAAATACAAATGAAATGTGTTGGGCCTGGGATTTGCTTCTAAGTATAAAGCAAGAACACAATAAAATGTAGATGAAACCAGGCTATGAGTTGGTAACTATTTGTGTTGGGTTATGGAAGTTCATTGTACCGCTTTCTTTACTTTTAAATATATTTTAAATATTCCATATAAAAAGTTACTTAAAATAGAAATCAGTAACCAAAGCCTGCTAATAATGAAACTTTCAAATTATCATTCAATTAAATAGTCCTGGTGTGGCACTATAAAGCACTGGACTACAAGGCTGGTTTGAACCACAAGGTCAGCAGTTAAAACTCACCAGCTGCTTCTCGGAAACCCTATACAGGGTCGCTATGAGTCAGACCTGACTGGATGGCACTTAACAACAACAACGAAAACTCAGTATAGTAAATTAAAAATAAAGCTTCCTTGAAAACAATTATTGAAATGAATATGAGGCCAATAGGGTGCTCTGTTCACCACACCTATAACTTGAGTTGGATCAATTCAGGAAACAGAATATATTCTATTTTTGGATTTATAATCTGATTTTCAAATTGCTGGTTCCTACTCTATATTGTTAGGTGCTATCAAGCCCATTTCAATTCATAGCAAGCCCAAGTCCCATTCTATAACCAAAACCCAAACCTGGTGCCATCAAGTGGATTCCAACTCATAGTGATCTTATATAAGGTCTTCAACACTGAAAATCTCTACAAGAGCAGACAGTCTTATTGTTCTCCAGCAGAATGGCTGGTGGATTTGAAATGCTGGCCTTATGGTTAGCAGCACAACACATAACCCACAATGCTTCCAAGGCTCCTTGCTCCACTCTATGTTGTTCCTGTTGTTAAATGCTGTCAAGTCAGTTCCAACTCATAGCAACCCTGTATAGGGATTCCGAGGAGTGGCTGTTGAGTTCGAACCTCCAACCATGTGGTTAGCAGTACAGCGTTTATCCAACATCACACCAGGATTCCTACCTGACTCTATGTTGCTGTTAAGTGCCATAGAGTCTGTTTGGACTCATAGCAACCCTGTATAGAGTTTCTGAGGAGCGGCTGGTGAGTTTGAACCGCTGACCTTGCGATTCAAACCGACCTTGAGGTCAAGTGCTTATCCTAAGGCACCATACCAGGACCCCACTCTATAGTAGACCCTAAAATCAATTTGTTGATGGTGGTCAGTATTTAGATGAGTGAATTACAGTGTAATGGAAAAGAAAGTATCGGCGGACATCACTGCGGAACAGTTGTGGGTGTTCTTATACAGCAAGTGTGTTCAGTTTACAATCAGTATAATTTTTATACAATCAATTAGCATCAGCCAGACTGATGGTGGTGGGGTGCCATGGAGTCGGTTCCAACTCATAGCGACCCTGGATAGGGTTTCCGAGGTGGTAAATCTTTATGGGAGCAGATTGCCTCATCTTTCTCCCATGGAGCTGCTGATATCTTCGAAATGCTGACTTTATGGTCAGCAGCCCTACACATAACCCACTACACTACCATGGCTCCTTAATAGCCAAAGTAGTTCTGTTAAAACCTACGTCAGATCACGCCACTCTCATCTAGAACTCTACGGGACAACCCATCTCACTCGCAGTAAAAATCAAAACTTCTTACAAGTATCATGATCTTCGCCACCCACCTGCTGCTCAGTCCTACTTACCCGGCCACATTCGTACCAGGCATGCTCCCTCATGCAGAGCTCAGCAATTACTGTGCCCTCTGCCTCTAACGCCCTTCCTCCAGGTATCTACATGGCTGGCCCCCTCACCATCAAATGTCACCTTCTCAGGAAGACCTTCCCTGACTACAAGGTGTAAAATTCAGACATTTTGTTTATTTTCTATTTGGACTCCTGGTGTGGCGCTGTAGGATCAGCACTGGACTGCGAACCACAGGGTTGGCAGTTCAAACTCACCAGCTGCTCCTCAGAAACCCTATACAGGGTCACTACGAGTCAGAACTGAATGGATGGCACTTAACAACAACTATTTAAAAACTAACTCCGTGAGTTCTGACAGTTTTCACTGTTTTGCTCATTGCAGTAGTATATCTAACATACCACCTAGAACATGGTAAACAATAAATATAATGGAATGAATTCTGTGGTGTGTGTGTTGTGATCCAAAATATATTTCTTCATGTGGGTCACATTCCAAAGAATTTGTAGAACACTGCCCTGAAGCATACTGGGAATATCTTTAGGCATACATAAGATGAGGACTGAAAAGCAATGGCATCAAGCACCCAACAACTCTTTATGTCTTACAGACTAGGTACCTGGAACAAATGGTGCCAATGTTGCCTGTTCTGTGACGTATGTATGTGTGGGGGTGGGGGAGAGTACTTCCCTTAGGATACTAGCAAGGAATCATTTAGATTGGCAAGATGAAATCAGTAGAGTTAGGAAATCATAGAATTTTCAAGGTCCTCTGAGATGATGTGATGTGAGCGAATAATTCTACAGATGAGCATCAAAGTTACAAAATGATAATGCAATTTGTCCAGGGCCACAGGCATAGAACATGGTACAATAGGACTAGCATAGACATGGATCACATGACTCTATGTCCAGTGATCTTCACCCTTCCCAGCCTGCAGAAACCGGAGAAACAGAAACCTCTTTTCTCCAACAGCTTTCTGCCTGTTTCTCTTTTTCTGGAAATAACCTGCAATTCTTACTCCAATTATGTGCCAATCATCTATTCCACTCAAGCCTTGACAGTTTGCAGTACTCTCTCTCTGTTATAAAAACAAAGAGCTCCTAATGATCACTATATCTCATAAATCAGAGCTTAAAAAGTCCTCGCCATAGCAACCAAGATTGGTTTGACTCATCTACTAGTATCCCCTGACTTTCTAATAAAACAATTCCAAGTTAACATCAACACCCCCTGCCCATATCTTTCTGACCATGAAGTGGCTCCTGGGTTTGAACTGCCAATCTTGCAGTTAGCAGTCCAGTGCTCATGCTACAGCTTTACCAGGACTCCTTTAATAGATCTTGTTGTTGATGTTGTTTAGTGCCCTCGAGTCACTTCTGACCCATAGCAGCCCTGGATACGGTTTCCAAGGAGAAGCTGGTGAATTTGAACCAACAACCTTGCAGTTCAAACTGACTTTGCAGTCCAGTGCATTAACTCACAGTGCCACACTAGAACTCCTTATTAGACTTGTTGTTAAGTGCCAGTCGAGTCAGTTACGATGCATAGTGACCCTGCACAGGGTTTCCAAGGAGCGACTGATGGTCTTGAACCACCAACCTTGCTGTTCAAACTGACTTTGCAGTCCAGCACATTAACCAACGGTGTCACACCAGGACCCCTTATTAGACCTTGTTGTTGTTGTTGTTATTAAGTGCCGTCGAGTCGGTTCCAACCCACAACGACCCTGTATAGGGTTTACGAGGAGCAGCTGGTGAGCTTGAACTTCCAACCTTGCAGTTCAAACGGCTTTGCAGTCTGGCACATTAACCCGCATCGCCACACCAGGGATGTTAAAATCTATTGCTCTAAAGTGCCACTGAGTTGCTTCCAACTTATGCTGTCGTTGTTGTTCTTAGGTGCCACTGAGTTGGTACCGAACCATAGTGACCTTATGCACAGAAGAACGAAACACTGCCAAATCCTGGGCCAACCTCACTACTGTTGCCACGCTTGAATCCACTGATGCTGCCACTCGGCCAATCCACCTCGTTGGGGGTCTTCCTCTTTTTACTCTGACCCTCCACCTTACCAAACATGATATCCTTCTCCAGTGACTGGTCCCTCCTGACAATATGTCTGAAGTATGAGAGATGAAGTTTGGCCGTTTTGGCCTCCAAGGAGCACTCTGGATGAAATTTTTCCAAAACGGATCTATTGGTTCTTTTGGCAGCCCATGGCACTTTCAATATTCTCCTCCAACACCATATAACTCAAATGCATCAATTCTTCTATGGTCTTCCTTATTCACTGTCCAGCTTTCGCATGCATACGAGGTTATTGAAAATACCATGGCTTGGGGCAGGCATACCTTAGTCCTCAAGCTGACATCTTTGCTCTTCAACACTTTAAAAAGGTCTTGTGCAGCAGATTTGCCTAATGCAATATGTTGTTTGATTTCTTGACTGCTGCTTCCATGAGTGTTGATAGTTGATCCAAGAAGAATGAAGTCCTTGACAACTTTAATCTTTTCTCCATTGATAAGAAATGTTGTTTATTGGTCCAACCCTATATAGGATTTCTGAGGAGTTACTGGCGAGTTTGAATTGCTGACCTTGAGGTTCAAATTAACCTTGTGGCCCAACATTTATCCTATAGTGCCACACCACGTCTCCTACATTAGGCCTGTTGTTTACTGCTGTTATGTGCCATTGAGTCATTCTGACTCGTAGTGACAGGGGTATAGGTTTTCTGAAAAGCAGCAAGTGGGTTTGAACCAGTGACCTTGAGGTTCATATCAACCTTGTTGCCCAAAGTTTATCCTACAGTGCCACACCAGAACTCCACTAGGCCTGTTATTTGTTGTTGTTATGTGCCATCGCGTTGAGATTCTGAGTCATAGCGACCCTGTATAGTGTTTCCGAGGAGCAGCTAGTGGGTTTGATCTGCTGACCTTGTGTTTTCAGTCCAGAGCTAATTCACAGCACCACACCATGAGTCCATATCAGGCCTGGTGGTGGTAGTGGTGTAAGTACCATCGAGTCATTTCTGACCCATAGCAACCCTGTATAAGGTTTTGGAGGAGCAGTTGGTTGAGTTTGAACCGCCAACATTGCAATTCAAACCAAACTTTGCCTGGGGACGTTAAAATCTGACAAGAGTTAAAACCTTGAACTATGTGTTTTGTTAGAACTAAAGATCTATCCATTTTGCATTCTTCCATAACCATAAAGCACTAACAAGTGAAAACAACACATTAGTAAAAACTGTCAGCAGGATCAGATTGCCCAATAAGCAAGATAAGCATGAGTTTACTTGTACTTACATACTGAAATTTATAGGGAACAATTTCACACTTTTTCACCACACCAAAGATTCTGCCTCTAGGTATGGCTGGCATCTGTCTCTGTCCCAATCCCTTAACACCTTCCTACAGAAACAAAGCCTTTTTTCAGATTTACAATCCCTGACAGACAGTGTACCCACTAAGCAAAAACGTGCTTACCATGCTTACTGGGCACTCTGAGGCTGGCTGTCAGTCACTTTCATTTGATCGAGAAGCAGAAATGTTTTTGTCAGAAAACAAATATTTTTACAAAATGAGTAATTGAACTATATGTCTGATTCCCAACTATAGCAAGCCCATTGACTGAATGTATCTTAAAATTCTCTTAATGCACTCAGTATTCCTATGGCAGCCTTAAATATTCCAAAAGCTGAGGGACAATGATGATACACTATACCTAGCTCATTTAGGCAGTCTCGCTCCTTGAGGGGCCCCTGGCCCTCTCACCAACCCAGGACCAGTACCAGTTGCTCTGAAGTAGGTTCTGACTCCTATGTGCATCAGGGATTCCAATGCTAAATTTGTAGATGTAGAAAGCCAGGCCTTTTCTTTGAGGCATCTCTGGGTGGCCTCGAACCTACATCCTTTTAATTAACAGCCAATTGTTCAGTTGTTTACATCATGCAGGGACCTCTTCATCTCAGGAAGTGGGTGGTAATCGAATAAATGCATCATGGTAATCTATCTCCCTTTCTAGTTATTGGTTCACATATGATCATGTGACAAATCTGTAGCCAGTGAGGCAAAGGGAAGTCTGTTGGGGGCTATAGTGCTTCTAAGAAAGGTTCCCCAACTTTTTAAAGAGCCAGGAGAAGGAAATGTCTCTTTTCTTGTTTGTAGATAGGGTGCCAGGGCCTTCTTATGTTGGCACCATAAGGAAAGGAGACTGAAGACAAAGACCCCCACCAAGGGAGAAAAGCAGAGAAGTAGCGATATAGCCCAGGGCCAAAGTGTGAGAACCACCCCATGTCAGCGCTGCATTTCAGGGGTTTTGTATCTGTAGCTCACACGTCCTAACCCACAGCAACACTGCAGCGTGGATGTTCCTGGTCAGAGACTGAGGAGGTGTGCACCTGTTATATATGTTGGCACTAACATGAGAAAACAACAGCAGACACAGCAGGCCCTAGGGACAGTGGACCTTTGATTCCAGAAAACTTGCTCTGTGACCTTGAAAAGGAGGAGGGCCAGGTTTAACATCTGCACCTGGAGTAAGCTATCAGGGCAGCTGCAGCAGATAGCACACCTCCCTCACATGTCTGTGTTTTAGGGGACCCAGGGCTGCCAGATGTCACCTGAGATAGCGGACAGAACAACAAACCCACTGTGGCCCAGACTCACTTCCTCTTCTGGATGCCAAGAAAGGACTTGACTAAGACTTTGAGGGAAGAAGTGTCAGTAATTGTTTGCCTTCACATTCCCATGAATGGGCACTTATTGATACTTTGTCGGTTCCTACCTCAATCGTCCTATGGGGAGAAAGAAAGATGTCAGGCCATGAGTTACTTTAAGAGGAACCAGTCATCCCATAAACTCAACTAAGCCATTAAAGATCAAAGCCTGTCCAAGAAAGTAGTATCCAGGAACTCTGTTCCCCAAAGACACCAGCTTTGATTCCCCTAAGTTCCACATCAGAGCCAGATCTTCCTTCAACTGGAAGGAGGTAGGTTTTGCTAGAGGATCTGCTGCTCCCCCAGAGCTTAAATTGTGGCAGGAAGAAAAGGAGGACTTCTGTAACTACCTGTGACCCAATACAGTATCCACCTTGTTGTTAGCTGTGGTGGAATCAACCCCCAACTCACCAAGACTTTATGCAAAACAGAACAGAACTCTCTGCTATACCATGACTACTCAAGAGCTCTGCCATTGTGGTCCATGGGGGTTCACTGTCTGATTTTCAGAAGTACATTGGCAGGTCTTTCTTGCTTCAACATCTTAGTCTACAAGCTTTGCTGAGACCTGTTTAGCATCACAGCAGCAGGTGAGCCATCACTGACACACGGGTGTTGGCTGAACAATGACTGGAAACCAAACCTGGCTCTCCCATGGAATCCCCAATGCCTCATGCAGTATCCATGTTTTAGCTGTAAAGTACAGTCAAGTCAGTTTCTACTCAGAGATATCCCATGTGAGAAAGTAGACCTAACCCAGAGTGTTTTCTAGGCTGTGATCTTCATGCCTTGGAAACCCTATACAGTGTCACTATTAGTCCAAACTAACTCCCTGGCATTTAACAACAACAAATCATTATAGGAGGAGTCCTGATGATGCAGTAGTTAAAACACTCAGCTGCTAACCAACAGCTTGGCAGTTATAACCCACCAGGAAAAAAGCAGTAGACCACAGGAAAAAGATGCAGCGGTCTGATTCTGTAAAGTTTTACAGTTTTGAAAAATCCTATGTTCTATGTGGTCACAATGAATTGGAATAGACTCAACGGCAGTGAGTTTGGATGGGTAATTTTTACAGGATTGTCAGGTCCCTCTCCCAAGGAGTGGCTGGGTTGATTCGAACAGCCAATGCTTAACCAACTGTACCACCATGGCTCCTTACAGTATCCATAGCAAGTATTTAAAAAATTCTTATTGATTGGATTCTTTACATTAAACAATATGTTTTTCTGGAGTCCCTGGGTGGTGAAAGTCCTCAGTTACTAATAGAAAGATTGGTGCCACCCAGAGGCACCTCAGTAGAAAGGCCTGATTTGTCTGCTATGTGACAAATTAGTCACTGAAAAGTCTATACAGCCTACTTCTACTCTGAAGCAAATGCAGCCACATGAGTCGAAATTGACTTGACTGGCAATTGATTTTTGTTTTGCTTTGTTTTTAATATGTGGTTCTAGAAAAGGCCTCATTTGTCAGTCATGCTTTAGATATAAACAGATCAAATGCATTTTTTTCTTTTCTTGTTCAAGGTAAAAGTAAAGACTATCAGAACATCAGAAGCAGCTATACCTGTATAACAACAAAGTATTTACACTACTCTACTATGATGTGACATGATCAAAGGGTGTCAGCTCTTTGATTAGAAACAAAAGCGGCAGCAGAAGGCATCCTTGGAAATGTCTATTCCACAATCTTGGAAACATGCATCCATCTAGACAGGGCTCACGGAGCCAGCACAGACGTATAACCATGCACAGCATCAGAAGTCCTGATACTCGACAGGGGCATGGACTTGGCTCCTGAGTGACTTACTTTCCAATGGAGGACACAAGAGTTGTGCCTAGGGCTTGAGGAGCTGTCTGCAAACCTAATTAATTGGGCATGAGAAATGTACTACTTTGTCCAGCACCAGCAGAGACCTGCTTCCTTCCCTCCTTTCCTCAGCAGGAGGGGGGCCCCTGTGGCCTTTATGAACCAGTGGGGACCAGGAGCCATCTGTCTAATGGAGATGTCGCTGACCTGACAAAGCCAGCCTCAGAGAGCCTGTCTCTGTGTAACTGTTTGAAGAGGTTGAGGGCTGGCAGTAGCAAACGATGAATGGAGAGATCACAATGGGAGTGGAAGGAGCATTCTGGGTACTGAGCAAGTTACATTGGATTGTAAACAGCTTGTCCAGGATGCACGTCACCTACGTGCTTTCGCTGTCTGCTCACGTTAGGTCCTCTTAGTCTTCTCATTCCAACTCAGCCCTGTAAAGGGTTTCTGAGGAGGGGCTGGTGAGCTTGAGCCGCCAACCTTGTGATTCAAACTGACCTTGCAGTCCAGTGCATTAACCCGCAGCGCCACACCAGGACTCACTTCTACAGTGCATGTTTTATAACCGCTTTATTAAGGGGTCATTCACATACCCTAAAATGCACCTATTTGAAGTGTACAATTCAATGGTTTTTAGAATGCTCAATGAATTAAATCTGTGCAGACATCACTATAATCAGTGCTCACCACCCTCCAAAGCCCCGTCACACTCATTACCCGCCACTCCCCATTGCCCTGCAGACTTCCCAGACCTTGGTAACTTCTAAGTCCACTTTCTATCTCACTGGATTTGACTATTCTGAACATTTCATATAAGTGGAATCCTATGACATGTGATATTTTGTGTATGGCTTCTTTGACATAGCATAATATTTTGAACGTTCATCCCTGCTGTGGCCTGTGTGAGACTATATCACTTCTTAAAAATTTACCTGTAGTTTCCCATTTTCTCTTGTTTTCTTTTTTTAAGTATACCCAGTAAAGCATAGATCAATGCAACTACGTGTACGTGCACAATTCAGTGACACCATTTACGTTCTTCAAATTGTTCAACCAGTTTTGCCCTCTGTTTCCAAACTCTCCCCCTTTCCAATTAACATAAACACACTGCCCGCCAAGCTTCGGGACTGCCCTTTCCAGTTGCTATTGTCAATTTCATCCCACATAGACAATTCTCTTAGTGTTTAACTCTAGTTTTTGTAAGTGCTCATTAGTCACTCCTAAAAAGTGCTTGTGAATTGCAAACTAAATGGAAGTCCTAATTCACAAAAGTGTGATTTTTGTTCAGTCTCCTATGGCAAGACAGTGCAAATAACCCATATTATGAATTTTTAAAAACCTAATTTCCTGAGAACCACTGAAGGCATGCAGCTAATGTGAATGGATGAGCGAGTCCTCTCAAACTGGTTTGCATACAAGAGAGGAAGAAGAGGCTACCACGGCACTCCTCTGATAGACGGCTTGGAGTAGAGGCATAGTCATGCATTCAACAGCTGGTTATTGAATGCCAGGCACATTTCTAAGCAATAAGTATTCAGCAGTGTAAAAAACAAACAAAACAAAAAGAAAAAAAGCAAGGGGACAATAAACACAAATGTCAAGGGAGTGTGACCTCTAGACCAGGGGGAGGGAACCTTTATTCTGCCAAAATTTCTAACATCATTCTCAGGTCATACAAAATTATCAACTTAAAAGTTAGCCTGCTATATTTGGTCAACCATTTCATTAACTCACCCCTAATGTGATGACTGGAGTCCTAGTGTGGCGCTGTGGGTTAATGCACCAGACTGCAAAACCGTTGGAACTGCAAGGTTGGCGGTTCAAGCTCACCAGCTGCTCCTCAGAAACCCTATACAAGGTCACTATGGGTTGGAACCGACTCGATGGCACTTAACAACAACATGAAGGCTGGAACTGGGGTTGCCTTGACAGGGCCAAACCAAACAATTTCACATGCCTTAATTGGCTGGCAGGCCAGACATTCCACACCACTGTTCTAGGGGTTAAAGCAAAAACAAATCTACTGCTGAGAAGCCTATTCCAACTCATAGTGACCTAAAGGACAGAACAGGGCCACCCCAGATGGTTTCCAAGGTTGTAAATCTTTATGGTGGCATCTAGTGGGTTTGAACAGCTGACCTTTCAGTGAGCAGGCAACTATTGCACCTCTTGGGGGAGGCAATGAAAAAGGATGAGGAAAGGAAGGGGAACAGTACATAGAAATATGCAACAGTAGGTCCCATCCTCATCCCCAGGCTAAGAGGCAGTTTCTCTTATGAGAGTTGTGTTTTATTGTCCTTAGTAACTTGCATGTCTGTAGCATATACTCTTCTGAATATGAAATAAATAAGAACCTAAAAAGGAATCCGTCCTTAAGATTAGAAACTATAGACAGTGTGTCTCTTAGGACGAGGAGTTCGTTTGAAGAGAAACCTGAGTTGCACGAGCATTTGTCATTGACTGTTAACCTAAAGGTTGGCAGTTGAATCCCACCCAGCAGCTGCAAGGGAAAAAGACTTGGCAATCCGTTCTCCTAAAGGTTGTTGTTGTTAAGTGCCGTAGAGTCGGGCTCCAACCCACAGTGATCCTGTATAGGGTTTCCAAGGAGCAGCTGGTGAAGTTGAACCATCTTGCAGCCAAGAAAATCCTATGGAGCAGTTCTGCTCTGTAACACATGACCTTGGCATGGGTGAGTGGCTGACTCAATAGTAGATCCCATCAGCAATTAAAATGCTGATATTGTGGAGTCTTAAAGGAGAGTCTCAACAGGTAGCATTATACTCAAGGTTTTGAAAGGCTGTTGAGCAAGAGCAAAGTAATATGGTGATGGTGGTTATGTGCGTGGCGTCAGAACCAACTCATACTGACCCTATGCAGCGTTTCCAAGGCTGTAAATCTTTATGGGAGCAGAAAGCCTCATCTTTCTCCCAAGGAACAGCTGGTAATTTCAAACTGCTGACCCTGCGGTTCACGGCCCAATTCATAACCACTATGCTACCAGTGCTCCTTAAAGTAATATGAGGGGGTTTCAAAAAGATCATAGAATAATGGAATTAAAAGATAGTGGAGTTTTAGATGGGGATAAGACTCTTGTCTTATAGTTCAATAGTGAATGATTGCTATCAGGACTGACTGTGAGGGTTGCAAATGTAAAGGTAGATGTTTTGTAGCAAAAGGAGAGGAGTGGCTGATCTTGCAGTCCAGGAGCAGAGGACCCTGGTACCATCAAGGGAGAAGAGTGGAGTGCAGGACCCTATCCAGAGAAGCAGCAACACTAGAAATACAAGTAGAGACAGTAACGTGGAGAGATAGAGCAGCTGTGGACTCTAGACTCTGGGAGGGAGAGGGGCTGTGTGTTGATGGCATGAGGGCAGGCTTGTGGCATGTACCCTTAGGTTGTTTGATGATGCATGCAGGGAATTGTAATCATTGCAATGAAACGACATAAGATAAGATGGATGTAAAGCTAATGTTCCCCATGTAAACTATCACATAATTCACAAACAAAAACTTTAAGAAAAAAGATAATAGATTTTTTTTCTGAGAACTTTTTGAAGACTCCTCATATACTTAGGGAACTTTTTTTTGTTTTTTAAGATTATTTTAGAAGATCAGAGTGCTCAGTGATCTCTTGTCAATAGGGAAAAGCCTACAGGCCATCTTAGAAGTATGCTAACACCAGGCCAGGGATTTTTGGGTTTTGTGCATAAGTTTTCAAGTTTAAAAATATTTTCACAGCAAGTATTATTAGTCCCATTTTACAGATGAGAAAACAAACTCAAGAAGGTGCAAGTTTACATAACCAGATGGTGCTGGGATTTGGATCAGATGCCTGACTGCTTTTCCAGACCAACTCTCGTCACACTGCACCACCCTCGAAGGCCATGGTTTCAATGAACTCAGATCTGTTTACTAAACTCAAAGATGTATGCTACAAATAATTGTAGAAAGTTAAATTTAAAGCAATAGAAAGAAATGCCAATCCACTCTGTGGGTAGAAAACAGATGGAGCTCATTACCTTAAGAAGGAGCACACGTTAAAACTACATATGGATTTAGAAACACATTTACGTGAATTCTTGTATGGCAGATTTACGTGCAGCTCTGGTAGCATAGTGGTTACAAATCGGGCTGCTAACCTCAACGTTGTCAGTTCGAAACTACCAGCGGTTCCACTGGAGCAAGATGAGGCTTTCTGCTCCCGTAAAGATTTACAGCCTCGGAAACCCTGTACAGGGTGGGTCACTATGAGTTGGAACCGACTCCATAGTACTTAAAAACAATTTATTTAAAAGGAGCTCTGGTAGCATAATGGTTATGAATCGGGCTGCTAATCTCAGGGTCAGCAGTTCAAAATTACCAGCTGTTCCGTGGGAGAAAGATGAGGCTTTTTGCTCCTATAAAGATATACAGCCTCAGAAACCCTGTACGGGGTTGCTGTGAGTTGGAGCCGATTCCATGGCACATAACAACAACAACAACATTTATAAAAAGGAAGATGTCTTCAGGGCATCTCTATGCAAGCCAGCTGAGTCTGTTCACAAAATACTCATTCATGCTATGGTGGTGTTGTGGCTGTTGAGGTGATCCCAACCCTTTATAGGGTTTGTGAGAGTGGTTGGTGGGTTTGAACTGTCACACTTGTGGTTACCAGTCTAGTGCCTATCTTACCAGGGATTTGTGCTACATTGTTGTTGTTGTTGTTGTTGTTGCTACATGCCATTGAGTCTGTTCCAACTCATAGCTATCCTGCATAGGATTTCTGAGGAGTGGCTGATGGATTTGAACTGCTGACCTTTTGGTTAGCTGTCCAGTGATTATTCTACGGCGCCACACCAGGGCTTCATGCTATAAGTACGATAAAGTACCAAACCAAACCAGTACTATGGTGATCCTCATGTTCTTGTGACAGTTTACATGATCCAATACAAAAGCATATCTTATCATTTACAGTTGCCTAGGATTTGCTATGGTTATGTTCCTAATCTTAATTTGATTTTAATGATCACATGAGATTTTACAGAGCACCTGTCAATTATTTGTTTTCTCCAACTGAGAAAAAAATTCTTATTTGGGAAAAAAACGCATGCAGGTCGGCTTTCATGGCTGAAGGTCAGCCCTAGGACATGTTAGTTTCACAGAGAAGAAAAAAAAAAAAAAAATCTCTGCCCTGGTCACTAGAATACTTTCAACCCTGGACATTGTTCCCAAAGGTGCTAACAGAGGGCAACGTCATAACTAACCAGGTCCCTGTCTGGACACAAACTCAAAGTGCAACAAATCATGAAAGAGACAAGACACTACTCTCTTTGCATAGCAAAGTCAGCAAAAGAGCATTATTTACCTAATAAATATAGTTTAACATTCTCATTGTCTGCGAGGCAAACACTGTAAAACAAAATGGCTCATTTTGATAATAAAGTGAATTTGAATGAGCAACTTAAATCAATATTAGGCAGCCAAATTATGCGTATTAATATCTACACATCATTAGCATATTCCCAAGTGTATTCTTTCATTACTAAAAAATAATGCTAGGCTTGACTTTTCATTTCCCTTGATATTAACTTATATATAAATTCGTTTGGAAATAACTTTTGTTTGAAACCCAACCCACATATCCTTTCTGTGTGCACACACACATACAGTCATAAACAGTAAACTTCATTCCAAAGATTATTAGACAAGAATTTTCTAGACAGACAGAAAAACATGCCCAATTCTCTTAGCTTCTGTTTCTAACTTTATAATGTTTCCTATTTTCTTTGGAAGGAGCTCTGGTAGTGTAGTGGTTACGAATCGGGCTGCGAACCTCAAGGTCAGCGGTTCGAAACTACCAGCTGCTCCGCGGGAGAAAGATGAGGCTTTCTGCTCCCGTAAAGATTTACACCCTCGGAAACCCTGTACAGGGTCGCTATGGGTCGGAACCGACTCGATGGCACATAACAACAACAATTTTCTTTGGAGGGAGAGGAGCACATAAATTTAATTTTATTTTTTTAAGGTAAATATGTAAAGACTAGATTTTTAGTGAAGCAAAAACAAAACAAGCAAAAATTTAAAGCCTGTCTAAACAAGTGTCTGAAGAAAGTCTCTAGTTGTCCTATTTGACAGTATTTCATTTCAAAGTCACTGTGACAACTCTTAGGAAAATGCCTGGGACTAAAACAGGAATCTGCCTCGCACAAGTGGTTAACGACTGATGATTAACGGTTCAAACCCACCCAGTGGCTCAGAATAAGAACGACCTGACGATCTGTTTCTGTAACAATTACAGCCATGAAACCCTATGGAGCAGTTCTACTCTGTAGCCCATGGGGTCACCATGAGTGGGAATGAACTTGGTCGCAAATGACTTAACAGGTTTTAAAACAAAATGGGCAACTGAAAATCAAGGCTGAATTACGCTTTAGGAGAAGTTCTGGCTAAGAGAGTGAACCGAAGTTCATGTGAAAGTCACTGGATAGAGAATCAGCAGTGTATGTACTTTAAATATTCTGTTGTGGTGTGAGCCTGACTCATACAACAGAACTGTCTCCACATGGTTTCCTAGGCTATAATCTTTATGAGGGCAGATAACCGTGTCTTTTCTTTCATGGAGAGGTTGGTTGGTTTTCACCCTCTGACTTTTAGTTAAGTGCATTTTGTTATGTGTCGTGGAGTCGGTTCCAACTCATGGCGACCCTGTACAGGGTTTCCGAGGCTCTAAATCTTTACAGGAGCGGAAAGTTCATCTTTCTCCTGAGGAACAGGTAGTTTCGAACTGCTGACTGCTGATCATGAGATTAGCAGCCCGATTCGTAACCACTACGCTACCAGAGCTCCTTAGTTAAGTTCATTGTTGCTGTTTTTGTTAAGTACCATGGAGTCGGTTCCAACTCATAGTGACCCTGCACAGGGATTCCGAGGCTGTATTTTCAGGTAAATAAAATTTTAAAGTATATTTTACTTAATTCAGTTAATCTAAAATATCATTTTAGCATATAATCTTTATAAATTACTCATGAGATATTTTAAACTTTTTTTGTACAAATTTTGTTGCATTTTTACACATACAAGGCATTCCAATTCGGGCTGGCTACATTTCAAGGACTCTACAACCACATTATGTCATTAATATCACATGCAAGTTAAATTTTGCTAAAGATAATTCAAAAATGGCTGCAACAGTACATTGACAGGGAACTACCAGAGGTTCAAGCCGAATTCAGATGAGGACGTAGAACAAGGGTATCATTGCTGACGTCAGATGGATCTTGGCTAAAACCAGAGACTACCAGAATGATATTAACCTGTGCTTTGCTGACTACATAAAGGTTTTCGATTGTGTGGATCATGACAAGTTTTGGATAACATTATGGAGAATGAGTATTTCAGAACACTTAATTGTGCTCATGAGGAACCTGTAGCAAGAGGCAGTTATTAGAACAGAACAAGGGAACACCAAATGGTTTAAAACCAGGAAAGATGTGCACCAGGACTGTACTATTTCACCATAATTATTCAATCTGTATGCTGAGCAAATAATTCGAGAAGCTGGATTATATGAAGAATGTGGCATCAGTATTGAAGAAAGACTCGTTAACAACCTTCAATATGCAAATGCTACAACCTTGCTTGCTGAAAGCAAAGAAGACTTAAAACACTGATGAAGATCGAAGACCATGGCCTTTAGTATGGGTTGCACCTCAATGTAAAGAAAACAAAAATCCTCACCACTGGATCAATAAATAACATCAACATAAAGGGAGAAAAGATTGAAGACTTTATTTTGCTTTGATCCACCATCCAATACTCATGGAAAGCAGCAGTCAAGAAATCAAACAACATATTGCATTAGGCAAGTCTGCCACACAAGGTCTCCTTGAAGTGTTGAAGAGCTAAAATGTCAATTTCAGGATTAAGGTGAGCCTGACCAAAGCCATGATATTTTAAATAGTCCAATACATATGTGAAAGTTGGACAGTGCATAAGATATACCGCAGAACTATTGATGCATTTGAGTTATGGTGTTGGAGGAGAATATTTAAACTATCATGGACTGCCAGAAGAACAAACAAATCTGTTTTGGAAGAAGTACAACCAGAACGCTCTTTAGAAGCCAAGATGACCAGACTTCATCTCTTGTACTTTGGGCATAGTATCAAGAGGGACCAGACCCTGGAGAAAAACATCATGCTTGGTAAAGTGAAGGGTCAGTGAACAAGAGGGAGACCCCAATGAGATGGATTGGCACAGTGGCAGCAGCAATGGGCTCAAGCATAGCAGTAACTGTGAGGATGGCACAGGACTGGATGGTGTTTTGTTCTGTTGTACACAGGGTTGTTATGGGTCAGAAACAACTCGATGGTACTTAACAACAACAACTACACTGCCACATGGGGAGCATGGTGGCTCTGGAGGAAAAGCACCGGCCTGTGAACCACAAAGTGGGCAGTTCAACTCGTCTGTCGTTCTACGGGAGAAAGATGACGCTACCTGCTCCCGCAAAGCCTCAGAAAAGCTATACTGGCTGGCTAAGAGTTGGAACTGACTCACTGACACTCAACAACACCAGCTACATGTTACTAGTCCTGGACCTTGAAAAACAAACAAAATCTGTTGTTGTTGAGATGGTTCATACTCATGGCGACCCCGTGTGTTACAGAATAGTCAAACTGAGTGCCTCCGGGTTTTCTGGGTTGGAATCTGTACAGAAAATCTGCAGCACTGTTGAGTAGGTTTAACAGCCAACCTTTAGGTTAACAATCAGGGACAAACTGCCACTAGCCAGGGAAGTTAGGCCTTGAGAGTCCATCTGTTGCAGTGTTGCAGCCTCATACTCTGATGGATGCTGGGGGAGGCGTCCCCCCAAGCCAGACTCCTTGCTGCCTGCTTCCTCTCTGTCGCAAGACTGGTCTCTTGGTGGGTTCCTTGGAAGTAAAATTACTAAAGAAAAAACACTTTACATTGCTAGTAGTGTGTGGCAATCTATGAAACAACGAGCGCTGGATTTCATTTACTTGTGAGATTTGTGCTCAGCCAATCCTGAGGGCCTAATGAGCAACAATGAAAACCAAGAAAAGCCAAACTCATTACCATCTGGTAAATTCCAACTCATGGCGACCATGGAGGGTCTCTGACACTGTAATTGTTTACACAACCAGATAGCCTCAGCTTTCTTTTGGGGAGCAGCTCGTGAGTTTAAACTACCAACCCTGTGGTTAGCAAAATCAAGGCAATGATGTTGGTGTTGTTAAGTGCCATCGAGTCAGCTGCAACTCATGGCAACCCTGAATAGGGTTTCGGAGGATTGGCTGGTGGGTTTGAACCTTTGACCTTGTGGTTAGCAATACAGTGCTTATCCTACATTGCCATACCGGGGCAATGATACATTAGCATGAAATCTGGGAACTCCATCTTTCATGAGAAAGAAGTTGTACAAGGTCATCATTCAAGTGATACTGCTGATTCGTGTTGCCCCACACCTATGCTCTGAGTTTAGTGAACACAGAACAAACCATGCCACAGTGTCCTGGGGACTCTGATGTCTGAGTCCAATGGCCTGAACCCCACCTGTTTCTTAGCAGTTGCTTGACAATTTAAAGGCATCTTCCACCTACTATTGTTGAACTTGAAGATGGTAGCAGAAGTTCAAGGAAGAGAGCTGTCTCCTTTTCTTAGAACTGTCACGCTCCTGCATCTCATTTGCATGCATTTTCCCCCTATCAAATGTGCTGAAAGTTCCAAGAGCTGATTTGTTTTCTAAAAACTAGTGCATTTTCTCTGCTTCATATGTAAGTCTTTCGCAGAAACAAAATATTTCTAATTGGGTGGCTCACTGATGACCAGGCTGGTAGAATCCCATTGTTCTTATTAAGTTGATCCCAACACACAGTGACCCTGATGAACACATGAACAAGGCAATAAACAATCACAGGAGAGACAGCTTCATCTTTCTCCCTCAGAGCAGTTGGTGGGTGTGAACAACCTTTAAATAATAGTTTAGAAATGGAACACCATTGCAATTTTCCCATTTCGTTATGAAGTTTCATAAGAGATACAACTGTGAGATCCAAACTTTTTCTGGACATTGACATTTTTTCCCCATCATTGAAGGTGAAGTTACAACCCACTTTCTGAGCTTATTTTATAAAACAATTTAGTTCCTCTTAGGAAAACTACAGGATTTAAAAAAAAAGAAAACAAAAAACTTGAATCAAACTTCAGGACTAGGAGAGTTGACAAACATTTTAATTCCTTTCATCATCCATCCCTCAACTATCATTCCACAATTTCCCTCAAATGCATGAAGAAATTGCTTTTTTTATATAGCTAATTTGCAAAATCAGTGAGATATAACTCAAATAACCCAGCACAACAAATAAACAGAGACATGGGAGAGCATTCTATCAAATTTTCTAGACTTAGCATATTAATTTTATACTAGTTAGATTCTTGTCTTGAAACTACAGACCCTTTATACCAGCACTGTACAATGGGAGTTACTAACCGCATATGCTATTGAGCATCTGAAATGTGCAACTGAGGAACTGACTTTGTTTTTTTAATGTATATGTTGTTGTTCTTGTTAAGTGCCATCAAGTCGACGACTCTGGCCCATAGCAACCCTTATAGGATTATTTCTGAGGAGCAGCTGGTGAGCTTGAACCACCGATTTTGCAGGTCAAATGGCTTTGCAATCTAGCGCATTAACCCACAGCACCACACCAGGACTCCTTTAATGTAAATAGGCACAGACTATTGGTTACCACAGTGGACAACACTATTGGCTACCACAGTGTTAGGGCAGACACTAGGTCATGTCAGTTTATGTGCCTATAGCCTAGAAATCTTGGGCCCCTTTAAAATAAAAGCACTCTATTACTTCTTTCTTCCAAATAGTAAATAATTGAATAGAACAGCTTCTATGAAGCCAAATAGAAAAATATCTGGAAGAAATTCTCTACAGATGACACTACTCTTCAGGATGAGCCCAGAGGGAAGGAAATCCAACTTAAGGGAACTTGGGTCCTAGACTAGTTTCGATACTGGCCCCACCACCAGCTAGCTAAGCAGTGTTGAACAGTCCCTGAGGTCCCTTGGACCCTGACTTCCTCACTTAGATAATGTCAGAATCAGCTAAACACCCTCTCCAAGCCCTCCTCACTATAAATCCAAATGAGATGTAAAATCAATTCAGCTCATGGCAAATGCATTTGTTTAAAAGAGCAGAAGATTTTCAGATAGGAATTTTGTGTGGTCGACCAGAACGCCTTCTGACCTTCAATTCCTTTACGTAATTCTCTTTTCACTTCAGGAATAAGGTAATACCTATATGTTTTGCCATTCAGGAATTCAAAATCTGGTGGTTTCATGAGGAAGGAGCATGATTTGAGTCAATTCCACTGTCTTCGAGTCAACTCCAACTCACAGTGCGCCTAAAGAACAGAGTGTTTCCAAGGCTAGTCCTTAGGGAAGCAGACTGTCACCTTGTTCTCTCACAGAACGGCTGATGGGCTCCAGCCACCAGCCTTTCAAGCATTTAAGTGCTGCACCACCAGGGCCCCTAAAGACTTTATATACTCACACAAAATGATATGTTTTTAGAGTTTCAAAGAAAAGAATCAACTAAACGCAATGTAGTACTGGTCCCTGTCTTTTCCTGTTTATTCTCCCCACCCCACCCTCATATATTTCCAACATTTCCAAGCCTTCAGAAAAGTTACATGAATAGTCCAAAGGGCACCTAAACCCCCTTCACACTGCAGTACTACTATTCTGAAATACAGGTACCCAGAAGTCCACTCCTCTCAGTGTATTCTCTGTAGGAAGACTTGGACCTCATGCCCAGTTCTAACACCAGTTAGCACCAATCTTGGTCAGACAGAAGGTCAGTCTGGATTACTATTGAGGAATGTAGGTCACACCACAATCACATTACAGAATATTCTCATTTAAAAATGAAGGTGTATTTCAGCCTTAAACTTTGTCATCAGAACTTTTTTTAACAGAGATAGAAATTAACCAACCCACTACATTTCAAGAGGAGTTCTGGGAGCGTAGTGCTTACGAATCAGGCTACCAGCCTCAAGGTCACCAGTTCAAAACTAGAAAGATGAGGAATTTTGCTCCCATAAAGATTTATAGCCTCGGAAACCCTATGTTGTTGTTGAGTGCCGTGGAGTCAATCCTGACCCAGAGTGATCCTGTATAGGATTTCCGAGGAGCAGCTAGTGAGCTTGAACCACCAACCTTGCAGTTCAAATGGCTTTGCAGTCTGGCGCATTAACCCACAGTGCCACACCAGGACTCCACGGAAACCCTATTGTTGTTGTTGTTGTTAAGTGCCATCGAGTCAGTTCCGACCCATAGCAACCCTGTACAGGGTTTCCGAGGGTGTAAATCTTTACGGGAGTAGACAGCCTCATCTTTCTCCCGCGGAGCAGCTGGTAGTTTCGAACCGCTGACCTTAAGGTTCGCAGCCCGATTCGTAACCACTACGCTACCAGAGCTCCTTATACAGGGTCTGAAATTAAATCAGGACTATTGGTCCAAATCCCAGTATCTCACATTCAAGCCATGTTCTCTAGCTGAGTCTATTTCTTTGTTTTCAAAATGAGACACAATAGTGTCTACCAGCTGTGATATTTAAGGCTCAGGGAGGCTAATTACAGCTAAGGGCCACACAACGGATCAGTTATAGATCAGGGTTAAGTGTTTGGGTTAAGCGACTACTTTGTGAGCTTAAAGGTCCTGGTTAAGGCTTTTAGGGTACTTGCTGAGAGTTTTCCAGTCCTATTTAAGGTGGTACAGTGACCGATAAGTCAGCAGTTCAAACCTATCAGCTGCTCCTCAGAAGAAAGATGAGGCAGTCTGTTTCCATAAAGATCAGGCTTTGGAAATCCTCCGGGGCAGTTCTATTATGTCCTCTAGGGGCGCTGTGAGTCAGAATCGACTTGAAAAGTAGCGGGGACTCAGGGTTTAAGAGACCTGCTTGAGAATTTAAGGGTGCTGGCTAAGGGTTTAAGAGCCCTGATTTAGGGGTTCCTTACCCCTCAGGTTCTACATTTCTAGGTTCATCAGTCTGGAAACCTAAAAGGTTCAAGGTTTAAGAATCCTTATCAAGAAAGTATGGTGGTGGTGGTGGTGGTTATGTGCCATGGAGTCGGTTCCAACTCATAGCAACTCTGCACAGGGTTTCCGAGGCTGGAAATCTTTACGGGAGCAGAAAGCCTCATCTTTCTCCCACAGAACAGCTGATAGTTTCAACTGCTGACCGTTAGGTTAGCAGTCCGATTCGTAACCACTACGCTAAAGTATAAGGACATGGAAAAAGAGGGACTGGGTGCTGGCAGCCAGGAGGCAGGCTTGCTGAACGTGCCCTTTGGTTGTTTAAATTATTATATATGTCTGAGAGTATTTCTATGTACATCCGCGCCTTTCCTCCCCCACAAAAAAGAAAAAAACCCACAAAGGGAATGGAAGCAAATATTGTTGAATGATGATGCACAGAGGAGACTGTAATCATTGCAATGAAATGGTGTAAAGCTGATGTTCTCCCATGTAAACCTATCACTCAGTTCACAATAAAAACTTAAAAAAAAAAAAAAAAAAGAAAGTATAAGGAGCCCAGAAGAACCCAGGTGCCACAGTGTTTAAGTGTTTGCTTCAAGCCCACCAGCCACTCCATGGGAGAACGGTGTGGCAGTCTGGTTCTGTAAAGATTGTTGTTATTGATAGAGGGTTTGAACTGCCAACCTTGTGGTTAGCAGTCCAGTGTTTATCCTACAGCACCACATCAGGACTCCAAGATTAGATTGTTGTTGTTGTTATGTGCCGTGGAGTCGGTTCTGACTCATAGCGACCCTGTACAGGGTTTCCGAGGCTGTAAATCTTTACAGGAGCAAAAAGCCTC
>NW_006408524.1:22347633-22370623 GCF_000296735.1 Chrysochloris asiatica
TAAAGGAGAGTCTCAACAGGTAGCATTATACTCAAGGTTTTGAAAGGCTGTTGAGCAAGAGCAAAGTAATATGGTGATGGTGGTTATGTGCGTGGAGTCAGAACCGACTCATAGCGACCCTGTACAGGGTTTCTGAGGCTGTAAATCTTTACAGGAGCAAAAAGCCTCATCTTTCTCCCACGGAACAGCTGGTAGTTTCGGACTGCTGACCTTAAGGTTCACAGCCCGATTTGTAACCACTACGCTACCAGAGCTCCTTCCAGGATTCAATTACAGCCTGGAAAACCCTACTCTGTCATGTAGGGTGTCTTTGAGTCTGAATTGACTTGGTGGTAGTGGGTTAGGGTTTGATTTTAAGGGCCTGATCAAGTCTTCTAGCTCCAAACAGACTTTCCGACTACCTCCTTGTTGTTAAGTGCCATTGAGTTAGAGCCAACTCATAGCTGCTCTGTATAAGGTTTCTGAGGCTGTACATCTTTGCAGGAACAGAAAGTCTCATCTTTTTCCTGCTGAGCAGCTGGTGGGCTTGAACTGCTGACCTTGTGGTTTGTAGTCCACTACTTATCCTATAGAGCCACCACACTCCTCTATCACCTCCTGTTGTCATTGTTGTTGTTAAGTGCCATCAAATCAGTTCTGAGCCATAGCAACCCTGTATAAGGCTTTCTAAGAAGCAGCTGGTAGATTTGAATCATCATCCTTGTGACTCGCGGTCCAGTGTTAATCCTACAGCGCCATACCACCTCCTAATGAGACCCAATTTCAGACACAGAATCTCTCACACCCTGGAGGAAGCAGGGTATTTCTCTAGACCTATTTGGTCTTGCTGGGAAGTTCTGATGTGCAGCCTTTAGGAAAAATGTTCTCTCCAACAGGCCCACCAAAGCAGCCGTCAGGATATGCTGGGGATTTCTACTCCAGGAATCCAATCAGAGGAGCCTATGACCTGAAGTGATTTGGACATTCTTAACCCACTCCTGGTGTGGTGCTATAGGTTAAGCACTTGATTACTAACCACAAGATCGGCAGTTCAAACCACCTGTTGCTCCTTGGAAACCCTATAAAAGGTTGTTATGAGTCCGAACTGACTTGATGGCACTTAATAACAACAACAAAGCCATCAAGTCAGTCTGACTCATAGCAACTCAGTGGGACGGAATAGAATTGCTCTGTGTGGTTTCAAAAACTGTAAATCTTTATGGGAGCACACAGCCTCATCTCCCTCAGAGCAGCTGGTGAGTTTGAACTGCCAAACTTGTGGTTAGCAGTCGAATTCTTAACCCACTAAGCCACCAGGGCTCCTTGGACATTTTTTGTAAGGGAGCATCTATGGGAACTGCCCACATTAACTGATATAAAACAGTACTTTATAGATTACTACCTACACAGGTATCCAATTCCTTATACAAGGGGGGGGGGGGGAATAGACAATTGGGCACCTGCAACTGGGGGCAGGTTCTCCTGGGTACTCAGCTGAGAAAGACATTTTTTTGCTGCTTTGCAGTACACAAATCCCAGGAGGTCAGCCTCAGAAGGTAGTGGATGGACGCACAGGGGTAGTGCAGACTGCCTCCAGGGCCAGCACATTCCTAACTAGATTTTCCTCTAGACAGTTGTACCAGAATTCATGGCAGAAAAAGAATACCAGCTTCCTGTCCCGCATACAACTGGAAGGAGGAGCAGGGAGGCGCCTCGGGATTGGAAACTATTAACGTTAAAGTAAACCAAATGCTGGATTGTATGAAAAACATGTCTAAATAGAAAGTGGACCAACACAATAACAGGTGGGAAAAAGCATGAAAATACACATCTTCCTGCTGCCTCCCACCCCTACACCCCACCCCCAAAGAGAAAAGGAAAGACAGAAAGCCATTCGTTTTGAAAACTAAATTACGTATTTCAGGAGTCATGAAACGCAAAGGCATTCATAGAAGAGAAATGATTGGCGAGTGATCTATGGAGAGGCCCTTAATCATGTCTCTCCATCACTGGTCCATTTCTCTGTCTCTGTATCCAACTATCTTGGCAGGAATCTCAAGCTTCTGGCACCAAACTCTTCCAAAACATACCAGTGTGACATTGCTCATGTATAGGTTTTCCAAACCAAATGGCCAGTTATTTTCACCATGATGCAAAACAGGAGACCCTGCAGAGCAACAGAAGGTCCTCCGCAGAAGTGACATTCCGGACAGGCCCCAGGTGGCAGCTAAGAGAACACACTGTCCAGTTAAAATCCATAAAGACTGGCTTTCAAAAATACCTGGTGTTTGTGTCCCTAAAAAGTTCAACAAAGGACAGCGACATTCCATACTCATGATGGGGTTCATGGGCAAGAGAGCAAGAGGGGAGGACAGCCATTCTCAGAAAACAGACACAAATCAAGGAGTTCCTAGAGAAATTCTGCAAACATGCAAAGTTGGCTTACAAACAATCTCCTTAGCTCTCAGGGTCTATGAGGGTAAGTAAAAAATGATCCGCAATCTGGCTGTAAAATTTACTTTTATCAGCTTTTAGAAAAGACAAATACATCATTTTTTGACACAATCTCCTTGCTTTTCAATACACTTTGTACATCTGTCAACAAACTTCCATACTCTCTAATTTTAAAATGTTTTAGGCTGAGCTGCAAGCCAGGAATGCACTGTTGTCTTCACTTGTTCATCAAAGGTGAACCGTCACCCTCAAAGGGCTGCTTTCACAGGACCAAACAGGTGAAATTCCAATGGCACATGATCAGGACTACAGAGAGGATGCTTAAACGCCTCAAAACAGAATTTTTGCAAAGTGTCTATGGTGTGGGTAAACATGTGGGGATGCGCATTATCATGCAAGATCACAAAGCCCTTGCATAAGCAGTCCTCTGTATTTAATCCCAAATCTACGCTTCAGCTCTTCAATGAGCAGCTCACTGTAAGGAGCACTGTTGATTGTTGAACCTTTTTCCTGATAGTATTCCATTACTGCACCTTGAGATTCCCAGAAAATTGAAAGCATCAATTATCCAGTTGACAGCTGACTTTTGAACTTTTGCTTGGTCGACAGTGAGAGAAGATGGTTCCATTCCATACATACTCTGCCATTTATTCTCAGGCTTGTAGTGATGAATACACGTCTCCAGTAATGATTTTTTAAAGAAACTTCGATGGCAGATGTCCAAATGCTCTTCTCTGAGTTATTTCGGTACTTATCTCACAGAAACTTTCCAAAACCTAAGCCTGTCATGGATTATTTCATAGGCAGAGCCATGGCTGGCTTGCAAATTATTTGCCACATAAATCTACTGCCACTCGTCTATTTGATGGAATCATTTCACATGCATGCTCAATGTTGTCCATCAGCCCTGGACATGGACAGACATTTTAATATAACCACAGTGTGGATAATTTTTGACTAACCCTCATACATCTTTACATTGACTGAGTTATGACAAATAGAAATTGAAAATCTAATAAGTGAAAATAAAGAGGAAGATTGTGAGAAAACCAACAAAGCCCTTCATCTAAGCAAATGATGGACAATGTCCCTTAGAGGGTGAATTTTAGCTTAGTGGGAGGAAACGACCTGAGAGGAGACTTCTCAGTGTGCTCAATCTGAATGTCTATTGCAATAAAAGATACCTTGTTTTGTAATATCAGTTCGATCCATGGAGTTTTTAATTACATATTTAAGTGTTGGCAGTGTTATTACAGTTTAGTTTGTCCTTCTGCATCTATGACACTGACTTTTACATATCACTGGTCATGACATCCCAATCAAAAAGAATGAAAATTCCTATTTATTAGTACTAGGAACACCAATGTAACAGCAGGAAAAAAAAACATTATTTACCTGGCCCACATTACTGTTACATAGAATCCGGAGTAATAAATAACTCATTCCATTCCAGAATGTTCTCTGCACATAATAATGATTTTTATCTTTTACCATTTGCATTCTCATTAAAATAAGTCTATAACGATTTTCATTTTTATAATTCAGTGTGTTAATGTGTTCAAAATCTTAACAATTTCTTAACCTAGGAGGTCATTCTGATACTTAATTTTTGTGCCTTGTTCATCTTGCTTCTTTATTATTTGTGTTCATTTTTCTTGACCCTGTAAGATTATCCATTTTGCAATCCTGGTACCAATATGCAGAAGGTTCTCCTTGCAATTATAAAAACAAATGTAACCCGTGATTATTAAGAAAACTGTTTTAAAAATCAATGATTGTTTATTACAGAATATAATCAAGTACCACAGGCTGGATTAGAAGCTTAAGGATAGGAATTTTTGCATCTGTGTGTGTGTGTATGTGTGTGTGTGTTGAGAGACAGACCAATTTTAAATAAGAAAGGTAATCAAACCTTTCTGCCAATCTAGATGATTGTGAAATTTAATTACCAACAGTTATCATTAAAACAAAGGCAAAGCAATTTCTTTTTCACATAATTGAATATTCCAGAAGAAAATTTCTGAAGAGGTCTCAAAAAATGTATTTGAAACTTACTTTTAACCTGATTATTTCATTTGTTATGTCGCTGTTGGTAAGGTAGAATAAATGACACACTTGAGTGACATGGTTCAACAGTGGAAAATCAGATAGATAGATAACCTTGATCTTAATGCTGAGTAAATTATTAGATCTTTACTCTTTGTGTAAATACAACCAAATCTAAAACTCCCACAACTCTTCCTGTGAGAGAAATGTAACCTGTGTTAATTGGATTCACTTTCTGTGTGCTGGATGCTATAGAACCGACTGTCTAGTTTTGGGAGCACCATTGACCAAACACATCCTAAGGCTTCTGGAGTTGCTCCTTGAACAGAAAGTAAACCTCCTACCTCAGCAGCATCAAGACGAGATCCAAAAGCTTGCTGTGAGATGCTGAAGAGCTGAACCCTAAATTGCTGATTAAACAATTATGTTGTTTAATTATAATTAAACATAATTGTCCCAAGAGTAACCACCAAGGAGGAGGATCAGTAAGCAACCTTAAGAAAGAAAGTTTAAAATTGGGCCATGAACTTCCCCTTCTGCAGGCCTTCTATGCCTAAGCCCTTCCCTCTTCTGGAAATGCCTCTCTCTCTTTTGCTGCTTCCTGAAAAACTCCTTGAAGGCCCACCTCTTAGGTCACCTCTACTAAGCCCTCTAAATGTAGTCAGTACCCCTCATAACTCATTTGCTCAAACTGGACTATTGATGGATAGTTGCTTGACCATCTCCACTGCTAGATGGTGATGGAAAGGATATTGATCCATCTTGCTATTCCATACATCTAGGACTTTGCCTGAGACCTACAAAGACACTCAATAAATGCTTGTTTAATGGAGCTCATAAACCAATTTCAAATTTAACATGTCATCTGAGTAAGAGGCAGCTTCTGAGAACTTACTGAGAAAGATAATTTTAGGAGTCCTGAAATTCTAATATTATTGTCTATGAATTCTGTTTCTACCACTGACCAGCTAGGTGACTTGGGTGAATTACTTAACCTCTCCAAGCCTCAGTTTCCTCATTTGAAAATGGGTTAATAATAATAATAATAATAATAATAGAAGGTATTGGAGTTATTTTCTTAACTGAAGTCTAAGTCAATGGTTTTCTTTTTCCTTCCCCAAAGGAGCAAAAATTACTCACACCAAGTCCTTATTGAGTGGTAGGCCTTGTGCTAAATGCTGAAAACACGATCACATTTAACCTCACAACACTCCTGTGAAGTATCCCCTATTATTATTATTAACCTCATTTTACAAATGAGGAAAACTGAGGCTTGGGGAGGTTAATTAATTCACCCAAGTCACCTAGTTGGTTAGTGGTAAGGCCAGAATTCATTGACAACAATATCAGAATTTCAGGAATCGTAAAATTATCTTTCTCACTTAAGCGCTTTGAAACTAAAGCTGGCACACAGTAGGCCCTCAAAAATGCTGATTGTGTGTACCCTAATTTCTCAGACTCTGGCCTTTGCCTAGGAGACCCCAGCTGTCACCTCAAACTAGCTGGATTCTTCCCTGCTCAACTTCTTTCACAGGTGTGAATTGCTTGTATCATCTGAATTATTCATGATGCACACAGTGATAAGTGTGTTTAAAAAGAGAACCAATTTTCATATTTTTTCAAGACAAAGTGTGTGATTCATTGGTGAGTTAGGCAATATAAGCTCATGGGCCAGGTTGATTCACACCAAATAACATATCCATCCTGCTTTTTGGATTTCACCTTTCACATGTCTGTTAGGATTAAAAATAGTGGTGCATAAAGCAGGAAAGAGAACCACCATACATGTCTCTATCTTATCTGCAAAGCAATTATCATCATATAAAGATTATGCTTTGCTGATTCAAACCAGCACATTCTTTCTAAGGCTGAGCGAGGTTTTACAATCAGGTTTCCTAAGCTACATCAAGATCTGAAAATTTAAATGTTCCAGCATCTGTAATTTATGTCATCAACAAATCATGTGACCATACTGGTCTCTCTCTTTTCTCTCTGTCTCCATTCTTCTGACCCTTCACCACCTCTCCTCCTCCAAGATCTTTTTTGGCAGTCTGAGAGGAATAACCAACCATATGCTAATAGAAGCCAACATCACTGCATTTTAAATTCAACGCTAGTCAACCAAAATGAGCTGAAAAGCAGCAATAGTGGTTTAGGCGGTACTAAAAATAAGCTGTAGCATTTGCTGAGTTCTCAGAATTAAAACCACAGGCGGTCAACTTGTTGCTACTCTTAATAAGATATGACTGTTCTGCCCCATTGGCTGCTACTACCAGAAACTTGAGCTATATCCTAAGCAAACAACACTCCTTTTGATTAGTTGACAGTGATCAAGAAAGGAAGTGTTATTTCCCTGGGACTAAACCTGCCAAGAAAGATAACAGAGCACTTTCTAGTGAGCCCCTTGTGCCATGTCACAATTGCACCTTAGTCAAACTCACCTTGCATGTATGATTTGATTAGTTACACATCTATAGTTATGGCTCTATTTATGCCTGGGTTGCTGTCCAATGCCTCCAACAAGGTATTTTTGCCATGAGTTCATGCGATGGACTGCAAAGTTGGTTTGAACCGAAAAGTAGACGGTTCAAGCTTAGCAGCCACTCCTTAAAAACTATGGGTCAGAACCAACTCGACTGCAATTAACAACAACAATAATAATAAACACACAATAGCAATTGGTGATAAAATATTAATATAATGAGCATTCCTATTAGGACTTCAAGATTTTCCTGACCCTGAATACTGTATACCATACTAAACCTTTAGGGTTTGTGATTAAAGTTTTCAGTGAACAGAGAGGTAAAGGAATTCTATCTAATGTATCATTTTGATTAGAAAACTGTCATACTCAGAAACCAATGTGTCTGCTTCTATTGATTCCTCAAACTCATTAGCAATTTTTTCCTTTTCAATTAGACTTGCTGATCAACCACAGAACAAACTGAAAGAACATGTTCTTTGCTCAGCTGCACTTAAAAGGGGGGAAATGCTTGCCTTTGAAAGTAAAATTACAGAGTATTGTAAGAAAATGTCCAAGAGGTCACATAGGAAAATCTCTCTTGCTCCCTTTCTCCCTGTCTCTCTGTCTCTCCCTCCCTCTCTCTGTCACACACACACACACACACACACACACACACACACACACACACTTGCACATGGGTAAAGGGACTGGGCTTTTCCCTTCCCCTAAGCCTCTTCAATCAAAACAAGGCATACACAATTCCGTCATTCCTTCTCCCTCAAACCTATCCCCCAAGCGTGTGTCTCCACGTAGCTAATTTCTGAAACAAACAAAGAAAATCAAGTCTGTGAGGAGCGAGGGTTTGTTCCCCTCGGCTTTGGATTTGGGCATCCACCGTAACCTATCGGAGTGGGCGCGGCACCAAAAGCAGGTCCCGGCAACCGGCACGGCACCCCGCTGCACCCTAACCTTCCAGGCCCCGCCAGTCCCAGTTCCAGCTGCACCAGAAAGTGCGAGCCTGCCAAGCTCCTTTCGCTTCTTGCTTAATGCGTCCCAAGTCCCCAGAATACCCGGGTCCCCACACTTAGGCGCCACCGCTCGCCCACCTCTGCGCTGTCAGGCGCGGAGGTGCTGTGGGCATCGAGGTGCTGGCAAACCAAAGTGTCTCGCCCGACATCTCCCCAGACTCCGAAAGGGCTGGCGGGACGGCCACAGGTAGGCTCAATGCCTCCCAGGGTGCAGAGCAAGGCAAGGGGCAAGAGACCCCGCGCGTCAGTCACGTCCGACCAGCTGAAACTCACCGGAGGAGACGGAGGAGCCGGACAGGCTAGAGTTGCTAGACGCTGCCATCTCCGTGCCCCGTGCGTTCTGCTCGCTCAGCCCCTGTGCGGTCGCCGCCGCAGCTGCCCTTGCCCGGCCGCTCGCAGCCTCCGCGGCCCCCAGCCCATGGCAAAGTCCTGGAGACGCGCAGAAAACACCAGCCTCAGGACTCGGCTTGCACTTCCTGCTCCGCCAGATGACGCGCTGCTGCCGCCGCTATTTATTTGTGGTTTCCGTCCCTCTCCGCGCCTCTGCACGCTGTTCTCTGGGTGTCGGGGGTAGGTGGGAGCAGAGAGGCCGAGGGGTGACCGTGACGAGCTGATAGTAGCTCCAGACGAGCCCGAGCTGCCTCCCGTGTTCCCCTGTACGCGGCTGGGACCACGGTGCCTGAGCAGCCGGGAGCCACTCCTTCAGCTCCCCGCACCCTCCTCGGGCGCCGGCCTCCCCGGCTGCACTTTGAGCAGCCGGGGCAAAGACGGCGGGAGACAGACAGAGCGACCTCCCCCGTCTCCCTCCGCCCCAACTCCGCTCGCGCGCACACAAAGGAAGAAGAAGAGACGCTGGCGCTCGGGGGCTGGTTCTGCTGCCGCGGGCTTGACAGCTCTGGCGACTGGGGCTGGAGGGGGAGGCTGGGGACGAGAGGGTGGGGGTGGGGGAGACTGAACCGGGAAGCGGGACCCCGAGGGGCTGAGGAGGCGCCCGGGGCGTGGGGCAAGTGTGGCTGCGGTACACGCAGCGCTGCTCCACCCGTGGAGGTTTAGAAGGCGACCCGGGAGCGGGAGTCAGGGGTGGTAGGGCTGGATGTGTTCGGGCAGTATCCCGAGCAGCGAGCCCGCGGGGTTGGGGGTATCCAGAGGGTGAAGCCAGTTTCACTGGGACACAGTGCTAGGCAGATGCCAGGACGGCTTTGGAGTCCCCTTTCCACTCCCCACCAAATTGTCCTTTGTTGGTCTCTGCCTTGCTGGAGGTGTGTTTCCTAAAACGTTCTCAAAACACCCAGGAAGCCAATTCAACTGCACTTTAAGTACTCCAGCCATAGACAGTGGCTGGCTGGTCCACTGAGCTTTTGAGGTTGGCCTTCAAAAAGAACAGAGACGTTCTAAATGTGTTCACAAGCTCACACAAAGCCAATGTCAAAGAGAAAGGTTCACTGACTGCTTTGCAAAGATCCTTACAAAAGCCGGGAGACTTGGCAGCAGGTCTGGCTATGTGCTTTCAGTTTAAGGAAGTGCTTAGGTGTGTGAGAGAAAGTGTGAGAGAAAGAGATCTCAGCACAAGGTGTGTACCTTCCCCTGTATTTAAACCTAAATTAATTTCACTGGGAGGAAATATCATGCAGATTTTTTTTTAAGTCTATTTCACGCTCCCAGCAGGGTAATCCATTCTTTCAATCCTGAAGCAACAGAAAACTGTGAAATTTGAACAGAAATTGTTAGATCAAAGGAGAAGGCAAACATTAAAGGAACGAAAGTGCTCTCATTACATAGAAAAATGGCAAGTGTTCATATTGGGATAGTTTAATTTTAAAAAATATGGTTAAAAGGACATAGTCAATTTAAATATTACCAGGAGTAACAGAGGAACCGCAGCCAGGTCCCAGGGGAGTCCACATCAGCCAAGCACCTAACATACAGTGAATAATAAATGTTAAATAATCACAATATATACCCACATCACATTTTCTAGTTGATTTAAACTTTTAAAAATTATTAGTATTCCCTCCAGGATGCCATTCCATATGTGTTCTCAGTAAGCGTCTCTCTCTCTCTTTTTTAAAATGCAGCTTGAACATTCTCCAATCACATTGCACTGTGTCCTAGTGATCCTCATCTGCAAACCACGCCATACTTATTGCCATCAAATCATGTGGACTCGTGTGCAATCCTTAAAACATCCTTGCCTGATATGAGGCGAGCCATGTCCCTCTTTCCAGTGTTTCTCTTTAGTGTGTGTGCAGTACAGCCTTGATGTTGCCTAACCTGGGGACGTTGAAAGACTTGCGGCCCACCATGCCCTTGACCTCCCTATGACCACCATGCCCTTGACCTCCCTATGAAATCTCTTGTTTTCCCCATGTTCTTCCAGGTAAGGGCAGCATTTTACTTGTGTCACTGGTCATCTGTGTATGTCTTCACATATTGAGATGTTTATCTGACTTGAATATGTCACCTGTTGTGTTAGGTGCTTGTTGAGTCGATTCTGACGCGTAGTAATCCCTTATGACAGTAGAATTGTGCATGTGGTTTTTTAGACTGTAATCTTTGGGGAAGCACAGTTGTCTTGTAGGATAAGCACTGGGCTGCAAACCTTAGTAGCCCATGTGGCAGAAAGGTGAGGCTTTCTGCTCCCACAAAGATTTCTAGCCTTAGAAATTCTATACAGGGTCACTATGAGTCAGAACCAACTCTATGGCACTCAACAATAACAACCATCATTGTAAGAACAGATTGTCAGATCCTTTCCCCCCATGGATTGATCCACTGGTTGGGTTCAAACCCCAAACCTTTTGGTTTAGCAGTTGAATTTTTACCCATTATGCCACCAGGGCTCCTTGTTATGTTATTTTGTAGGGTGATTATCAGCTGGGCTTTGACACCAGACAACTCCTAGGTTCCCACTCTGATTCTGTCACTTACTAGCTATGTCATCTTGAAGGGATGGATTATTTACACTCACTGAGCCTCAGTTTCTTTACCTGTAACAAAAATCTTGACAACATACATTTCATAGAATACTGTGAAGATGACATGAGATGCTCTGTATAAAGCTTATGCCCCGTATGTGGGTGTAAATTGCTCACTTGAAAGACACAATCTATGATTAGAACAACTTTCACTTTCTGTAATGCATAGGGAGATAGCTAATCAGCAGAGACTTATTCCACCAGCAGAAATGGTTAGTCTTCTACCCCAAGTTGACATCTTTATTGTCCCCAATAGAGTAATAAGCAACAGGTTTTATTATTCATCTCTGAAGCTTCACAAAAGCATGCCAAATTCTAGCTTTGCAGTTTGGATGATAATATTTACCTTCCTAGATCCCTACAGCCATTCATTAGAGAATGGAAACCGTGGTCCCTGTGAAGTAGGTTATTTGAATATCTCAAACTGACAGATGAAGAGACAGAGGGGTACTTGCTGTGAAGATACTACAAGGCCAACTTGTGTTTATGCAAAACCAGAAAATATGCTGAGGCTCATTTGTTCCCACTGGGTCCTGAGGTCAGAAGTAGGAGAGGAGGCCAGCAACCAACCAAGCTTTCAAACAGAGATATAATGAGGAGGGGCCACCGGTGAGCAATGACTCTGAAGCCCATTATTTGAAAGAACAGGAAGCTCCAGACTCAGAGCTGAAATCTGAAAGATTGGTAAATCCACAGCCAGTAGAAAGAACTCAGCAGTCATTGATGGACAGAAACCTAACTGCTTGCTACTCCTTGCCAATATATATATATATTTTTTTTTTTTTTTTTTTCTCAGTAAATTAGTAGAAGGTGGCAGGAAGAGGATGCTAACCAGCCCCCATGCCCTCCCCTACATGCACACTCTCCAGTAAACCCAAGAATCTGTCTGTGGACCTGCCAAAGTGTTTCAATATGGGAACTAGCTCAAGTATTTTGCTCATTCATGTGTCATTAATTCTCAATACTTCCTTTATGCTGATGGGAAAGAGAAAATATTGACAGCTATAAAGACTTAGATCTGTTTGAAAACTTGGATTTTTTTTTTTTAAGTTATTTCTACCTCTTCAAATATTAAAAGACTTTTAATAGAGGCATGGGTTGTGTTTATAATTTGATCTACATAGGATTAACAATCGTTGTTACTGTTGTTAGCTGAAATCTAGGCCAACTTTTGAAGACCTTATGTATCACAAGACAAAACGTTACCTGGTTGGTTGTGTGTCATCCTCACAATTGACCTCGTGTTTAACACATTTTGACTATTGTGTCCATCTCTCTCACTGAGGGCCTCTCTTGCCTTCACTGACCCTCTAGTACACCACACTTGATGTCCTTCTTTCTCCAGTGGTTGATTCCCTTCCAATGGCAAGTCCAAAGCAGGCAAGATGACCAGTGTTCTGCCGTGATCGATACAGTTTTCATTGGCCAATGTTTGGAAGTAAATTGTCAGGCCTTTTTTCCTAGTTTGTCTTCGTCTGGAAGTTTCCCTGAAATCTGTCTACCATGGGTGACCCTGCTGGTGTTTGGGATACCAATGGCATAGCTTCCAGCATCACAGCCACATGCAAGTCACCATGTGACTTGCACGCACTACAGGATTAATAATTATCATTTTGTTTTCTTGTGACTTTCACTGGGCATTCTAAGTCTTCCAAACTTCCTTTCCCATTCCCAAACTTAATTCCTCTTATTCCTTCACAAGTGTGATATTTTCCCACTGTGTCCTGCACACAGTGCTTGGGGCTGGCAGCACACAGACTTTGGACATAACTTTCCTATTGTATATGCAAGCATTAAGGTTCAGCTAGAAATCTACCCTCTCTGGAGACGCTTCCCTGATTCCTAAGCAAGCAGCCCCCTCTCCTGTTAAACTCCTCCACTTTTTCCTCTGCACCTTCCAGTGGTGGATCTTGTGCTCTGTCTTGTTTAATCATAATTTAGGCACAGATTTTATCTCCCTAAGGACTCCTGATGTGGCACTGTAGGATCAGCACTGGATTGTGAACCACAAGGTCAACAGTTCAAATGTAACAGCTGCTCCTTGGAAACCCTGAAAGATCACCATGAGTTGGAACCAACTCAACAGCACTAACAACAACAACTTGATTAAAGGAGTCTTGGTGTGGTACTGTAGGATAAGCACTGAACTGTTAGCCACAAGGTTGACAGTTCAAACCCATCAGCCACTTCTTGGAAACCCTATACAGGGTTGCTATGAGTCAGAAACAGTTTGATTAAAAGCTTCCTGAGGGTAGGATCTTCGTCTGTTCAACCTTGTATCTTCTGCCATGCTTTGTGCATAATAGATGCTCAGTAGGTATTTGCTAAATAAATGAACAAGTATATTTTGAATCAATTGAACATAAGAACAAAGCATGGTGACCGTGTAGCATAAACATTGGAATGTGAACCACTCCCTGGGAGAAAGAAGAGGCTTTCTGCTCCCACAAAGATTTACAGCCTTGAAAACCTATACAGAGTGACTATGAGTTGAAATTGACAGGACAGCACTTAACAACAACAGAAGGAAGAAATGAATCGAGAAATGTGTCTCAAGTCAGCCAATGCACTTACTGAGCAGCAGCTATAGCTACTGAGCAACAAGATGGTGAGTAGTTCATCTGGAGCTCAAAAAGATGGCAGTCACACTGCCACTTTCCTTGTTTATTTGTAACTAACAAGACAAACTGAACATTGGAAAACATAAGAATAAAATTTTGATGGAACCAATGTTTAACCTGACACGCCCCACCCCAGCACCAGCTGTTACAACTCTTGTAATTTATTGTTTACAGGGCGACTCTTAGGTTGCTATAATTTGTTTATTTTGCTTTACTATTCCTTTGAAGTTGAAAAGCAGACGTGAAAACACCTCAGGGTGAATGTGGCTATTGTGGGTAGAGCTGGTTCTCTCTCTTTAAGGCATCTCGGGTGTGTGTGTGGGGGGGGGGATGCTTCTTTATGAAGGTCATTCCCTTTCTCTGTACTAAACACAGAATGAAATATTCCTTACTTTCAAGATTAATCCAGTGGTCGGCATTCATGGGAGAATAGTGGCGCTATTTGTCAGCCGGCTCTAAATATTTAATGGTGAATGCTCTCTACTGTACCCTCAAAATTGGTCCTTTTGCCATCAATTTCTCAACCTCAATCTACTCAGTTGTGGTGAAAAATCATTCCCTTTGTAGTTGAAGTCCTATTTCTAATGTAAAGATATCTAGTCCTGTGTAAGAAAAAAATACATTGATTCTTTTGAGGGAAAGCCAGAACTGGAGGCAGAAGCTGAGAAACCTTCTATTTCTCAGAAGAGATGTGCCTGCGCTTGATGTGGGCTTACAGAGCAGACAGCTCAGATGCTGCAGGTAACAGTTCTGCCTGCAACAAAGAGGAGTCCATACCTGGGGCGCAGACAAAGGGAGGCAGCCTTAGCTGCCCAAGTCCCACTTCTCATCGCCTGCTGCTGGGGACCCCTAGTGGTGACACACCGTCGACACAGGTGTCCCAGATCTTTTTGGCTGAGTTGACAAGTATACTGTCAGTTTCTTATTTGGTCACTTTGTTTGGGAACCTCACACACACATACACACACATCATACTACACCATCAGTTACACAACCGTTTTGACTTGAAAGATGAGAGAAAAGAGAGCTTTTCTTTCTGAAGGGAAATTAAAAGAAACGGACAATTGATGGATAAGCAAATCATTGCACATGCCTTCTTGTTGCACTTTTTGCTTTGTCCCCTGACATTTTAGATGACAAAACCCATCTTTTCTGCTCTCAGTGCCCTAAGAGAAACCTAGGATAAATGGAAGTGAATGAAGCTGTCAGTCTACTCTAGGCTAACATATGGAGCGAGTTTGTTTTTTAAGTCTTTTGGGATACCTATGGCTTGATGCTCCTTTATTATCAAAATTTGCTTTCATGAAAGTATCTGATGGATTGAACTCAGCTAACTGTTCATGCATTTATGCATTCATTCCTTTAGGCAGCAATGTGTATGGGTTTTGTGCTAGGGTATGCAGGAGACCTTGCTAAGGCAGATAAGAGAGAAAATGACATCTTGCCCTGGTTAGTCTATAGCATGATGCTCCCCACCCTTCCTTAGAGTATTTACATTTCAACTTGAACAAGGCCTTAAGCTACAGAAATGATCCTTAATTGGGGTTTATAAGTGTCTTTGGGAATCTTAAGTATCATTCATGTTGATGGTGATTTTCCTTGTCCCCAATTTTTTTATATTTTGCTTTTTTGTTTTTTTTGCTTTTGCTTTTTATTTTTAAACAAAATCTCCAAAATCAATCCCCACCACCTATTTCTAAATATTTTGCATCGTCTCATTTACAGTTTTTGTTTGTCAGTTTGGAGATCTAAGCAGATACCAATATTCTGAAAGTTCTGTGCCCTCACCTCCCATGAAAACAAAACAAAGCAAACAAAAAAAAATCTGAAGCAATATTTTCATTTCTTTCCTGATGGCAGCTGTAGACTCAATAATAAAATGGAAACAATCTTATTTTCTTGTAAAAACAAAACAGGGTGAATGGACATCGGAGGCAAACTAATAGATAAAATAACACAGATGATCTTCTGATACAGAAAACATCTTTTAGCCTCTTTCAAATAACTATTGGGTATGGTTCATAAAACAAGATGCAAAGATACAATCCTGGAAAAGTTTTAAATGTATCTTTGGGGTCAGACAGACCTATATTTGAATCTCAGTTTGTAGCTTCTTAGCTGTAAACTTGGGCAAGTTACTGAGCCTTAGTTCACTAAGCTGTAAAATGGGTCTAATAATACCTTCTTCACAGAGCTGGTGAGAAGGAATAAAGCAGCAAAGGTAGTGTAGTATCTATCACAGGGACATTGGGTACCTGTTCCCTGTAAGGACCAGGTGCTGACACCTACTTTCCCAGGGTAGTCTGATGCAAAAGTAATTTTCGTCTTTACTTATCACCTCTATATTACATCACCTGTATGAGAGCATGTGAAATAGCCTGAGCTTTGGAAATAAGAGCTCAAATCCTGATTCTGTGGTACACAGCAATCTGGTGACCTTATATAAGAATTTATCCTTTCTGATGCCCAGTCTCCTTATCAGTTAAAATACAGATAACAATGTCTCATCTTTATATAAAATATTAAATATCTAAAAATCATATTGCTGTTGTTGTTGAGTGCCATCGAGTTGGTTCCAACCCATAGCAATCCTGTATAGGGTTTCCGAGGAACAGCTGGTGAGCTTGAACTGCTGACATTGCGGTTCAAAGCGACTTGGCAGTCCAGCGCATTAACCCACCGTGCCACACCAGGACTCCAAAAATCACATCGTGTACTCAGTTATATTATCCACACTCAGTAATACTGATGTTGCTATCTGCCATTGCATCGGTCCCCAACTCATAACAGTGCAGTGCACACTGGAATGACACGCTGCCTGGTGGCAGACCAAACCATTACTATCCGTAAGGTTTTCACTGGCTGATTTTTGGAAGTAGATCACCAGGCCTCTCTTCCTAACCCATCTTAGTCTGGAAGCTTTGCTGGAACCTGTTCAGTATCATAGAACACAAAAGACCTCATTGACAGATAGATGGTAGCTTCCAATGAGGTGCATTGGTCAGAAATCATACCTGGGACACTGCATGTTGTTGTTAAGTGCCGTTGAGTCGGTTCTGACTCATAGTGACCCTGTGTAGGGTTTCCGAGGAGCGGCTGGCGAGGTTGAACTGCCAACATTGCAGTTCAAACTGACCTTGAAGTCCACAGCACCATGCCAGGACTCCAGGTCACTGAATGGAAAGTGGGAATTCTGCCTAGAGTACAGCTTATCCAACTCTTCAGGGACTTTTTAAATGTAGTAGTTCCTGGGAGAGAGAATGTGGGAAGAGTGTCAGAATCTCCAGGGAGCGGTTGTTGTTGTTGTTAAGTGCCGTGGAGTTGATAGTGACCCTGTATAGGGTTTCCAAGGAGCAGCTGGTGAGCTTGAACCACCGACCTTGCAGTTCAAACGACTTTGCAGTTTGAAGCATTAGCCCACAGCACCACACACAGACTCCAGGGAGCCATGGGTGTACTATAAAAAAGTTCACACTCCTCTCTTACACACAGGCACACACACACAGACACAAGATGGCAATCAATGTCTTGCCTTGGGGCAATTCTTCACTCAGCCTGGTAGAATTTGTAATTAGGGTTCAGTGAAAAGAATATATACATAGGCAGATAACTTCACTCCTCTGCAAGTTTCAACCCAATAGGATAAAGGGCAAAATAGTAACATTTGATGACTAGTCCACTGTTGCTGCTACTATTGCAACACTTATCACCAATTTCCCTGCCAGGAAAATACTAGAAAATTTACCACCCACATAGTAAGCATTTACTAAGAAGGTATTTAGCCAAGTGAAGGAATTTCAAGGAACCAAGGGTGCTTCCATCCTATCCTACTTCCAGATGTTTGCCTTTCCATAAATAGAAGTTTGATTTACTTCATCAAACAGTGTTGTGAACACCTGTTATACTTCAATCACCTCTGGGGCGGGGAGTCCTAAAAAATTGAGCCAATAACGACATTCACCTGAATGAGTCCCCCCAACCCACCCCCAAGATGATTTTAATATCAAGGGGAGGACAAACATAGGCAGCCTTTAGTGTGTCTGCAAATTACTTGGAGCTCTTGTTAAAATGCAGATTCTGATTCAGTTGGTTGGAGGCAAGCCCCAAATTTTGTATTTGTAATATGCTCCCAGGGGATGCCCATGGATTGATTACACTTTGAATAACAAGGAACCCAGGGAAATGGTTCAAGACTTTCTAAAACCCCAGTGCTTAGGCCATCCTCCAATGAACAACACAAACAGAAGCTCTCTAACATTTCTTAAGACTCCCATGTGATTCCAATGTTTTGCTTAGGTTTGGAATCCCTGAAGAAAAGGATAGGATTGACAGGAAGGAAGGAGTCCTGGTGTGGCATTGTGGTTAATGTGCTGGACTGCGAGGTCGGTTTGAATCTGAAAGTCAGCGGGACAAGCTCACCAGCTGCTCCTCAGAAACCCTATGCAGGGTCAATAAGGGTTGGAACCAACTCGATGGCACTCAACAACAACAGCAATATGATTTTTAGACATTCAATATTTTATATAAAGATGAGACATTGTTACCTCTATTTTAACTTAACAAAAACAGAAGAAGGGAAAATTATATTTTCAAAGGGGTCAGCTGGGAATGGTGAGGGCTACTGTCCAGGTGTGGCACTGCAGGATAATGTACTGGACCACAAGGTCGGTTTGAAGTGCAAGGTCAGAAGTTCAAACCCACAGCCACTCTTTGAGAACCCCACACCTGGTCAGTAAGCATTAGAACTTACGTGGCAACACTTAACAATAACTGTTCTTTAGGAGTCCCTAGGTGGCTCAAACAAAGTATTTCACTACTAACCAAAAGGCTGGTGTCTTGAGTTCAACCCTGAGGCACCTCAGAAGGAAGGTCTGGCAAAAGGGCAGCCACTGATGTGTGCTGACAAGGGGTGGGGGCAGGCTTGCAGGGTATACCCTTTGGTTGGTTGATGATGCATGGAGGGGATTGTAACCATGGCAATGAAATGATATACTATAGGAGAAATATAAAGCTAATGGTCTCCCATGTAAACGATTACATAACTCACAATAAAACACTTAAAAAAAAAAAAAAACAGACCAGCCACTGAAAATCCAATAGAACACAGTTCTACTCTGACACACTTGGGTTCACCACAAGTTGGAGTGGATTCGATGACAACTAGTTTGACGTCCAGGGCAGTCTCTTGTCATAAGGGAAGAAGAGGAAGTCAAATTTTTGTCAAGAACTTTGATAAGACTATATAAATTTGCAGTCATTGTGATGTGAGCAGATAGAATAGAATAAAATCTAATATTTGGGCAAAACATGTCTTAATCGATGTAGGGGGAATTCTTCAAATTCCACGTTATGGTTTTTAAAATAACTTCTCGATGGGTAAACATACATAATATACATTTACTCTCAAGCCATCCCTACAAGAACAACTAGCTGTCAGCGAGGCAGATGTTTCCCAGAAAATCTACTCTATCATTTCTTAATCAGAAAGAAGATTAGAAATGGGATTTTCATCTCAGATGGGGTTGCAGGGTGATGTTTATGCCAGAGAAATACTTTACACCATGACTAGAAGAAATTGCTTTGGGGGAAAAAAACCCTTCAAATTCTTATGTGTTCTGAATATAGGAAAATGAAAACTTCAGCTTAGAAAGAGGAGCTATTGTGAGTGAGTGTGCCCATCCTCCACTCACAATGGTGGGAGAGCAGAAAGGCAAAAGTACTTTAGCTGACTCTTTATACCCACAGGATTTATCGTCATCCAAATACATTTCCATTACCCAAGATTGAAATTGAAAGGGTGGCAAGTTAACTAAACCACAATGTTCTTTGTAGCTGCCATTGAGTTGGCCCCTTGACTCATGGCAACAGATCCCAGGCACAATGGAAGAAAATACTGCCAAGTTGTAGATAGGGTTTTCATTGGCTGATTTTCGTAAGTTCATTTCCTAGTGTGTCTTGGTCTGAAAGCTCCACTGGAACCTACTTAGCATCTTGCAAGCTTCCATTAGCAGATGGTAGGTGAATGTGAATGAGGGGCATTGGTCAGAATTCAAACCACAAAGCAAGCACTCTACCACTGAGTCCACACTGTCTCCAACCAAAATATTCAAAGTGGTTAATTCAGGGTGATTTTTTCCCCACCTGTTGTATTCTCAGAGATTTTATAATTTTTCTATTATAGGTATGTATTGTTGTTGTTGTTGATAATGACATTGAGTTGGTTCCAACTCAATGATCTTGTATTGGTTTTCCTGAGCTATACAGCTTTACAGGAGCAGAGAGCCTCATCTGTCTCCCTAAGAGTTGCTGTGGTCTCAAACCGCCAATCTTGTGGTTTGCAGTTGAGTGCTTATCCTACAGAGCCACAGTGCTCCCAGTGGGCATGTATATTCATTAATAAAATAATGTATGTCATTAAAAGGTAAACAAGCATAAGAACCATACTTTCCCAGACCACAAATAACTGACTTGAGAGAAATGCTTCTCAAACTTTGTTGTTGATGTCTTATGCTCTCCTGTGGATTCTAACTCATGGTGACCCCATGTGTGACTGAGTAGAACTGCTCCAAAGGAATTTCTTGGGTGGTAGCAGATATATAACTACCTGGAGAGCTTGCTGCAGTATAGATTTCTGGGTACCACCTTCAGAAATTGTGACTCAGGAGGTCTGGGGGTGGGGGCTGAGTGCATTTCTAACACACTCCTGCATGATGCTGAAGTTACTGCCCCATGGGCCCCGCTTTGAGTATTCAGGCCTAACGTCACTATAAGGTGATAGCAGTCTGTTTCTAATGTTTTATCACTAAATCTGAACCCTGGTGTGGCGCTGTAGGATAAGCACTGGCCTGCTAACTGCAAGGCTGACTATTCAAACCCACCAGCCGCTCCTCAGAAACCCCGTACAGGTTCACTATGAGTGGGAACCCACTCAACAGCACTTAACAACAACAAATACAGCATTTAAAAAATTCTTGCATGTTTTGCACTTACCTTCTTACCTGTCTTTCTCATGCAATGATAAAATCCTGGAGGGTAACAGTGATATTTCATCATTTTTGTATATACCTTCCCTACCCCAAGAACTTGTCCTATATTGATGGTGGTGGTAGTGGCATGCCATAGAGTTGGTTCCAACTCATAGAAACCCTGCATAGGTTTTTGAGGCTGTAAATCTTTACAGAAGCAGAACGCCTCATCTTGCTCCAATGGAACAGCTGGTAGTTTCAATAAAATGTTTATAGAATTCAACTGAGTGTTTCATCTTTGTTCTGGTTTCCCAAGCCGCTTAAAGACATCAAGCCTTCTCCACTTTCCACACACAAGGCCAGGAACTGGATTATCACAACAGGTTGTGGGCTTATATTCTCTTTTGCCCTGTCCAATGAATGTAATTTTCCATACACCTCGTTACAATTCTCCTTGGGCCAGTTATACGCAAGAGCCTTCGCAGCTCAGACCCTTTTGTGACACTAAAACTTTGGATGTTCAAACTCTGGAAGGACATTCAGTTGACTCAATCTGTACTTCTAGATATGTAGATATATGTGATTGTATAAACAAAATTTCTGAGTGTTGAACTGACTTTTTAGTTTTGATTCAAATGTGTGAGATTGAATTAAAAAATTACTTTAAGGTTATGCATGGATGGGCAAGATTAACTGAATTTGTCGCGTAAGTGAATATGATGATTTGGCAAGGCTTGTGGAGAAATCTGAACAATATTGTGCATTTAGACATTTTCATTGTCATCTAAGGCCTTGTATCCCCATCTTGTTACACCCTATGTGTCATACCACAATGACTAGCTTGGCTTTCTTAATGCGGTTTGTGATTTATTATTGTTAGGTAGAGCACTATCAGGTTATATAATTCTTTAAGATATTCAGAATATAAACCTTCTACCACTGCTAACCTTCCTCTGTCCTCCTATTTTTCAAAGTCTATCATTACCTGCTCTTTTGTAGAGCATCCTGTCATCATCTCATAATAGAAGTTCAGCTTGTTTGCATATGCATTTGCATGTCTTCATTAAGAGAAAGACAGCAAAGTGATTAATGAATGTTATTTCTCATTTTGCAAAAGGAATGCTGTCTATTTTTTATATTCCATATTCAAAGCACTGAAAGTAATAGTCATACATCAGCTTAATATCAACACATGCATAGTATTTATATTATTTTAAATGCTTTATAAAGTAGATCATGCTTACTGTAGACATGGTGAGGAATCCTGGTGGTCTGCAGTTTAGGGATTGGGTTGCTAATCCCAAGGTCAATGATTCAACCCATCAGTCATTCCTTGGGAGAAAGATGCGGCTATCTGTTCCCATAAGGATTTACAGTTTTATCCTACACATAGGATATATCCTATAGATAGGAGGGGCCAGTCCCTGGAGAAGGGCATCATGCTTGGCAAAATGGAGGGTAAGGGAAAAAAAAGGAAGACCTCCCCCCCCACCAATGATGTGGATTGGCACAGTGGCAGCAGCAATGAGCTCAAACATAGCAAGGTTTGTGAAGTTGGCATGGGACCGGGCAGTGTTTTGTTCTGTTGTGCATAAGATTGCTATGAGTTGGTACCAACTCGATGGCACCTTACAACAACAATAGCATGAGTAGAAATTGACTCAGTGGTACCAAGTGGGTTTGGTTTCTGGTTTTGCAGACATGTTAGAGGTAGAAAGGAGAAAAGCAAATAAAATAAAATCATGCATGTTCCCACCATCTTTAATAAGTATTTAAATACTTTTGCTGTATTTTCACCCCTGTGGGGATTAACAACAACCTATATTGAAAATGGTTATCTTTGAGTGTTGGAAATATTAATAACTCTAATTTTCCTATATTTTCTCATTTAAAAAAATATATATATATATTTAACTTTTACAATGGATTCCTGATCTGGCACTGTTGGATATGCACTGGACTGCAGACCGCAAGATCAGCAGTTCAAACCCACCAGATGCTCCTCAGAAACCTTATACAGGGTAGCTATGAGTTGGAACTGCCTCAAAGGCACTTACCAACAACAACCACTTTTACAATTTGATAAAATTTACATTCAATAATAAAGCTACTTTTGTTCTGTCATCACATATTCTCAAACTGATTTTTAATGCTAGATAAAATTCCATAATTCAAAAAAGGCTGCCCCCAGGGAATAAATTAAGGGTGATGATTCTCAGTCATATTAGGACTCAGCCAGAATATAACTTTCATGTGGCTATTTTAGTGAACATGAACCTGCAGGCTAGTGATGGTCTTTTATAGACCTGGGAGTCCTGGTGTGGCACTGTGGGTTAATGCGCCAGACCGCAAAGCCATTTGAACTGCAAGGTGGACAGTTCAAGCTCACCAGCCGCTCCTCGGAAACTCTATTCAGGGTCGCTGTGGGTCATAACCGACTCGACAGCACATAACAACA
>NW_006408524.1:22370723-22402599 GCF_000296735.1 Chrysochloris asiatica
GGAGTCCTGGTGTGGCACTGTGGGTTAATGCGCCAGACCGCAAAGCCATTTGAACTGCAAGGTTGACAGTTCAAGCTCACCAGCCGCTCCTCGGAAACTCTATTCAAGGTCGCTGTGGGTCATAACCGACTCGACAGCACATAACAACAACAACAATGACCTCAAGTTATTACCTGTAAGATAACATCTCTATTGTGGGTAAAATGTATGACTGTTTCTGGGAATTCTGGAAAATCAAAGCTAAACCAAATCCCAAAGCCCAATTTCCAAAGCTTTGTCATTTAATGGGGATGATAAATTGAGCAGGTGAGATCAATATGCATGTGGTTACCAAGAAAAAAAAATTGGAAACTATTTACCAGAGTTTCATGTCTTCAAGAAATTTATGTACAAGGTAATCAACAAGTTTTGAGGATTAATCACAGGCAGATTTCTGCCTTTGGAACAAATGGGCAATTCTGATTTGCATTCTACAAAAGTTGCTAAAAATGTTTTTAACAAGTATGATTTGAGTTTCTTGGTGGCAAACTGTAAATCTCTGTTGTTCTGCATGTTAAATGGAGACTATGGAATGGAACCTGGTTCTAACAGTGATACATTTTAATGACTTCTGTTTATGTATTAACAAGCTTCTGGTGGTTACCAAAACTAAAAGCAAAATCATTTTGCCAGTGTAGATAATGTCTTTCTGCACTTAAATATGAGCTGAATTTTCTTAGTGAAAATAAATAAATAAAATAAAATAAAACAGCTGCAACAGTACATTGACAGTGAATTGCCAGAGGTTCAAGCCAGATTTAGACCGGGATGTGGAATAAGGGATATCACTGCTGACTTCAGATAGATTTTGGCTGAAAGAAGAAAATACCAGGAAGATGTTTACCTGTGCTTTATTGACTATGCAAAGGCTTTCAAACTGTAGACAACATTTTGGAGAATGAATATTGTGGAACACTTAATTGTGCTTGTTAGGAACCTGTACATAGACCAAATGACAACTATTCGAACAGAACAAGGGAACACTGAATGGTTTAAAATTAGGAAAGATATACACCAGGATTGTATTCTTTCACCATATATGTATATATGTATCTATATCTATATATCTGTATATTGAGCAAATAATTCAAGAAGCTGGATTATATGAAGAAGAACATGGCACCAGGATTGAAGGAAGACTCATTAACAACCTACTATATGTAGATGATACAATTTTGCCTGCTGAAAGCAACGAGGACTTAAAATACTTACTGGTGAAGATTAAAGAGCACAGCCTTCGGTATGGGTTGCACCTTAAAGTAAAGAAAACAAAAATCCTCACCACTGGACCAGTAAAGTACATCAAGATAAATGTAGAAAAATGAGAAGTCATCAAAGACTTAATTTTGCTCAGATCAAACATCAACACTCATGGAAGCAACAGCCAAAAAATTAAATGACATAATGCATTAGGCAAATCTGCTGCACAAGACCTATTTAAAGTCAAGAGCAGAATTAAGTTTGAGAACTAAGGTGCGCCTGATCCATGCCATGGTATTTTCATTAGCCTCATATGCATGTGAAAGTTTGATAATGAAAAAGAAAGACCATAGAAGAATGGATGCATTTGAGTATTGGTGGTGAGTATTAAAAGTACCATGAACTGCTAGAAGACCAAACGAAGAAGTACAGCCAGAATGCTCCTTGGAGGCCAGGATTGTGAGACTTCGTCTATCATAGTTTGGACATATTATAAGAAGGGAATACTCCCTGGAGAAGAACATCATGCTTGGTAAAGTGGAGGGTCATTGAAAAAAAGGAAGACCCCCAGGAGATGGATTGGCACAGTGGCAGGAGCAACGGGTTCAACCTTTGCAGTGATTGTGAGGTTAACGTAGGAACGGGCAGTGTTTCGTTCTGGTTACATAAGGTCACTGTGAGTCAGTACTGACTCAAAAGCACCTAACAACAACAACAAATTCCACTGTATGCGTCTATAAGAATTTAATAATTTCTCTAGTGATTAAAATTTTATTTTGTAATTTTTCTGTTTGGTGATTTATGCTGATTTTCATACTCTTGATTGCTACATGCTGAACATGTGTGCACAACTCCAGCAAACACAGTGTGTTTTCAGCAAATGGTGCTTCCAGGAGCCCAGATTCTAATGGAAATGAGGAAGGGCTAATTGCAGTAGAACAATGGCTGCAACCATGGTAGAATGCCAGGAAAAGGGTTCAAGTCTTTGATTTGTTTTTCTTAAGTGCCATCAAGTCAGTTCTGACTCATAATTGACCTAGTGATTAGCAGTCCAGGGCTTATCCCTACAGCACCACACCAAGACTTCAAAGTCTTTGATAAATATCACCAAATTAAAACAAATAATTGTTCAATTGATAGTTACTCCAGGACTCACTATACTGTCATCAAAGTGGAGAGTTAATTTTTTTTTTTTTTATTCAAATTTGCTAGGGAAAAACGGCATCCAAGTACTGTTTTAATTTGTACCTATTTGATTACCAGTGAAATTAAACTTTATGTTTTAGCTACTAGTCTTTCTTTTGTTGTTTTTAGTATATTTTGTTGTGCTTTTGGTGAACATTTAAACAGCATTTTAGGTTCCCATTTAACAATTTCTACACATCCATGTATGGAACCCTGGTAGCATAGTGGGTTATACATTGGGTGCTAACTACACGGTCAGCAGTTCGAATCTACCCATTGCTCTGTGGGAGAAAGATGAGATTTTCTCCTCCTGTAAAGATTTACAGCCTCAGAAACCCTATACAAGGTAGCTAAGAATTGGAACTGACTGCAGGACACACAACCCCCACCACACATATGTGCATTGTTAAGTGACATTGATGTCTCACAGTATGTCAACATTCTCATTGTGTCCACTCTGACTATTCTATTTCCATGAATCTAGCTCCACTGCCTCATTTCACCTTATCGTCTCATTTTCACTTTAGGATAAATGTTGACTGGGATCATATAGATAATTTTTGTAATTAAGCACAGTACTCGTGGGGTACTCATTGTTTATTTTCTGAGTCAATCTACTATTTAGCTGATGATGTATATTGGCAGAGTAGCTGAGGGTGAACGTCTTTGGGGGGGGTGGGAGGTGTTCCAGTAGTCTCTAACACTTCCAGTAAATCCAGCCTTTTTAAAGAATTTGGGTTTTGTCCTATATTTTTCTCTCAGACCTTCTATTGTATCCCTCCCTGGTCAGTAATGATAACAGTCACTCAAAGTAGGTCACCTGGTCTTGAGGCTCGAGGTAGGTAAGGCCATAGCTCTTTTTGGTGATTGGTCCTGTAGACTTGTTTCTTCTTTGAATCTTTGGTTTTCTCTCTCTTATTTTTTTTTTGTTGCTCCTAGTGGGTAGACACCAATGTTGTTCTTCTTATTAAGTACTGTAGAGTCGGTTCTGACTCATAGTGACTCTGCACAGGGTTTCTGAGGCTGTAAATCTTTATGGGAGCAGAAAGCCTCATCTTTCTCCTATAGAATGGCTGGTAGTTTCGAACTGCTGACCTTGAAGTTAGCAGCCCAACTAGTAATCACTACGCTACCAGAGCTTCTTTAGTTGAAGCTTAACTACTAGTCTTTGAAGCTTAACTACTAGTCTTTCACTTGTGTGTCAGTTGGTTGTACTGTGATGACTTGCATGTTGCTGTGGTGCCAAAAGTTATGTCACTGATGTGTCAAATACTAGCAGGGTCATCCATAGTGGACAGGTCTCAGCAGAGCTTCCAGACTAAGAATATGTCAGGAAGAAGGAATAGATGGTCCACTTCTGAGGGACTGGCTACTGAAAACCTTATTTATGAACAGCACTGGAGCCTTGTCTGATGTAGTGCCGACAGAAGATGAGCCCCTCAGTTTGTAAGGCACCCCGAATACAACTGGGGAAGTGCTGCCTCAGCAAAGCAGAGTTGAGCTTAATGAAGATGGAGTAAAGCTCTCAGAACCTTTGTTATGGGGTACAACTCAAAATGAGAAGAAATGGCTGCAAACATCCATTAATATACAAAACATGGAATGTATGACACATGAATCTAGGAAAACTGGAAGTTACCAAAATGAAATGCAAAACATAAAGACAAATATCATAGGTATTACTAAGTAAAATGGACTGGCATTGCCATTTTGATTTAGACAATCAGTTTAGTAGGCCAGGAAGGACAAATTCAAGAGGAATGGTGTTACATTCATAGTCAAAAGGAACATTTCTAGATCTACCTTAAAGTAGAATGCTGTCTGTAGTTGGAAAATATTGGTATGCCTACATGGAAGACCAGATAATACAATTATTATTCAAATTTACGCATCAGCAATCAAAGCAAGTGATGAAAAAAATTAAAGAATTCTACCAACTTCTTTGGAATGCAGTGGCTCCATACGATAAACATAAGGTCTGTGGGTTCGAGCCCTCCAGCTGCTCCAAGAAAGAAAGATGAGGCTCTGTGCTTCCACAAAGACTTTTAAGTCCTCGGAAACCTTATATAGGATTTCTGTGAATCAGAACTGACTCCACAGAATTTAACAACAACAACCAACTTCTCTAGTCAAACATGTTGATCAAACATGTAATCAAGACACATTAATAATTGATGGTGATAAGAATTAAAAAATGTGAAACTTTAAAAAAACAAAAGTTTTTTTTTAAAATCAGCAGCTAGAAAATATGGCCTTGATGATAGAAACAATGCTGGAGACTGCAAGATAGCATTTTATAAAACCAAGAACTTATTCATTGCAAGTACCTTTTTTCAACAACATAAATGGTGTTGGATCTCAGCAGCTGAAATACAAACACATCAAATTGACTGTATCTATGGGAGCAGACAGTGGGGGGCGGGGGGAGCTCAAAACCATCAGCCAAAACAATACTAGTTACCAACTGTGGAACAGACCAAGTACTCATATGCAAGTTCAGGTGGAAATTGTAAAAACTGAAAACAAGTCCAATAGAGCCAAAATAAGACCTTGAGTACATCCCACCTGAATTCAGAGATCATGTTAAGAACAGATTTGATGCATTAGACACTAATGACCAAAAACGAGAAAAGTTGTGGGATGACATCAAGAACATCAAACATGAAGAAAGCAGAATGTCATTAAAAAGAAGGAAAATACCAAAATGAATGCCAGAAGAGACTCCGAAACTTGTTCTTGAATCTGGAGGAGCTAAAGAAACTAGAAGAAATGAGGAAATAAAAGAGCTGAACAGAAAATTTCAAAGGGCAACTGGAGAAAACACAGTCAGGTATTATAATGAAATAAGTGAAGACCTCATTTAGAAATTAGGAGTTAGAAAACTAAAAAGGAATAATACACTCTGTTTTTCAAGATGAAAACACTTAAGGAAAAATTCAAACCTCAGCTTGAAAAAGTAAAGGATTCTATGGATCCTTTTGTAGTGCTATAGGTTAAGCACTAGACTGCTAACTGCAAGATTGGTAGTTCAAACCCACCAGAAGCTTCTCAGAAACCCTATATGCAGTCATTATGAGTTGGAACTGACTTGAAAGAACTTAACAACAACAACAATTGGGTAAAACACGGAACAATGCAAAAAGCATCAAAAGAAGATGGGAGGAATACACAGAGTCATCATACCAAAAAGAATTGGTCAACATTCAATCATCGCAAGAGGTAGCATATAATCAAAAACCTATGATAGTGAAGGAAGAAATCCAAACAGCCCTGAAAGCATTAGCAAAAAGGTAGGGCTCCAGGAATTGACAGAATACCAACTGAAATGCTTGGACAAGCTGAAGCAGCACCGGAAGCACTCACTAGTCTATTCTAAGAAATTTGGAGGACAGCTACCTGGCCAACCAACAGGAAGAGATCCATATTTGTGCCCATTCCAAAGAAAGGTGGCTCAACAGAATGTGGAAATTATTGAGAATTATCATTAAGTTTACATGCAAGTAAAATTTTGCTGAAGATAATTTAAAGATGGTTGCAACAATACATCTACAAGGAGCTGCCAGAAATTCAAGCTGGATTCAGAAGAGGAAGTGGAACTACAAATATCATTGCTGCTGTCAAATGAATCTTGGTTGAAAGCGGAGAATACCAGAAAGATTTTCTTGTGTTTTATTGACTGTGCAAAGGCATAGTCAATAAAACACAAGACTATGCAAAGTTGTGTGCATAACTAATGATAGATAATATTGAGAAGTATGAAAATTCCAGAACACTTAATTGTGCTCTTGTAGAACCTATACATAGACCAATTTGCTTGAACAGAATAAGGGGATACTGAATGGTTTAATCTGGAAAGCTGTGCATCAGGCTAGTATCCTTGCATTATTTGTATCCAATCTTCATACTGAGCAAATTATCTGAGAAACTGAACCGTATGAAGAAGAAGGCGGCTTCAGGATAGAAGGGTATGCAGATGACACACCATGCTTGCTGAGAGTAAAGAGGACTTGAGGAACTTACTGATGAAGATCAAAGAATGCATACAACTTTCGGTATGGATTGCAACTTAATGTAAAAATAACAAATGTCCTCACAACCTAACCAATTAAACATCATGGTAAGCAGAGAAATGATTGAAGTCAATGGCTTCATCTCACTACAATCAACACTCATGGAAGCAGCAACCAAGGAATCAAACAATGGGTTGCACTGGGCAAATATGCTGCAAAAGACCTCACTAAAGTGTTAAGAAGCAAAAATATTATTCTGAGGACTAAGGTGTGCCAACCCAAGCCATGCCATTTTCCATCACCACATATGTATGTGAAAGATGGACAATGAATAAGGAATACCAGAGAAGAAATGATGCATTGGAATTATGGTCTAAGTGAAGAATATTGAAAGAACAATGCATTGACTAAAGAACAATCTGCCTTGGAAGAAGTATGGCCAGAATGCTCCTTGGAAGCAAGGATAGTGAGACTTACTCTCTCCTACTTTGGACTTGTTATCAAGAGTCACCAGTCCCTAGAAAAGGGCATTGTGCTTGGTAAAGTGGAGGGTCAGCAAAAAAAATAACAGGCCCGAAGAAGATGGATTGACACAGGAATTATGAGGATGACCCAGAGCCTGGCAGTGTGTCAATGCTTGATCATATGCTATCTCTTGAGATGGTTGAACATCCACCAAGTCTTTTTGGTACAGTGACTCTGTATATATCTTCATCTTCTTTTGAGGCTTCCTGAATCATTCAATATTTTGCCCATAGAATTCTTTAATATTTCAACCCGAGGCTTGAATTTTTCCTTCATTCTTTCGGCTTAAGAATTGTTAAGTGTGTTATTCCCTTTTGGATTTCTAACTCCAGGTCTTTGCACATTTCATTACAATATTTGATTTCGTCTTCTTGAGCTGCCCTTGAAATTTTCTTTTCAGCTCTTTTACTTCCTCATTTCTTCCCGTCACTTTAGCTTCTCTATGTTCAAGAGCAAGCTTCAGAGTCTCTTCTGACATTCGTCTTGGTCTTCTTTCTTTCCTGTCTTTTTAATGATCTTTTGCTATTTTCATGTATGGTGTTTTTGATGTTATACCGTAAGTCCTCTTGTCTTTGGTCATTAGTGTCAAATACATGAAATCTCTTCTTGAGAAGGTCTTTACATTCAGGTGAGATATACTCAAAGTCATATTTTCACTTTTGGGCATTTGTTTTCATTTTCTTCAGCTTCAACATGAACTTGCATGTGAATAATGAGAAATCTGTTACACAATCTGTTGCTGGCCTTGTTTTGACTGATAATATTGAGCTTCTCCACTGTCTCTTCCTATAGATGTGGACACTTTTATTCCTGTGTATTCCATCTGGTGAGGTCCATGTGTATAGTTGCCTTTTCTGTTGTTGAAAAAGGTATTTCCAATGAATATGTCATTGATCTTGCAAAATTCTGTCATATAGTCTCCAGCATCATTCCTCTTTTTTTTCTAATTTTTGCATTACAATCACCAATAATTATCAATGTTATCTTGATTGTATGTTTGATCAATTCCAGGCCGAAGAAGTCGGTAGAATTCTTCAATTTCATCATCATTAGTTTTCACAGTTGATAGGTAAAATTGAATGATTGTGGTATTAAGTGGTGGTCCTTGTAGCCATATGGACATTATCTGGTCACAGACAGACTTGTACTTCAAGATAGATCTTGAAATGTCCTTTTTGGCAATGAATGCAATGACATCCTCTTCAATTTGCCATTCCAGACATAATCCATATGTTTGTCTGATTAAAAATGACCAATACCAGTCCATTTCAGCTCACTAATGCCTAGAATATCAAATCTCATGTGTTTCATTTCACTTTTTATGACTTCCAATTTTCCTAGATTTATGTTTTGTACATTCCATGTTCCAATGATTAATTGATATTTGCTTCTGTTTCTTCTCATTTTGAGTCATACTCTAGTAGCAAATGAAGGTCCTGAAAGCTTTGCTCCATTTATGTCATTACGGTCAAGTCTACTTTGTGAAGGCAGCTCTTCCCCAATTGTATTTGGAATGTCTTCCAACCCGAGAGGCTCATCTTTCAGAGACACTCTATCAAGCAATGTTCCACTACTTCTCATGAAGTATTCAATGGCTAACCACCCAGAAGTGACCTCCTTCTACATCTTTCTATTTTGTCTTAGTTTAGAGGCTCTACTGAAGCCTGTCCACCAGGAGTGACCCTGTTGGTACTTAAAATACTGGTGTCATGGCTTCAGCATGACAATATGCAAATCATCAGGGCATGACAAACTGGTAGATGAATGGTGGTCAGTGAACCACAGGTTACCTTAATTGATGTGCCAATGATCTTATTAATTTGCAATAACTTTTTATATAGTAATTATAATAAATTTTGATAAATTGCATTTGTGGCAGTGGCATTTTTATTGGCTCATTATTTGTCTTATCTTGGTATTTTATGGAGATTTAAGGCTTTCTTCATAGCAATTTATATGCTGTCTCAGTATATTAATGATACTAGCTGTCGGTCACATTTTAAAAATATTTTAATTCTTGACATTTTTGATGTTCATGGATTTTATTTAGATAATGCTATTGAAGTTTTGTTGTGAAGTTATATTTTTGGATAGTTCCTTTTTAGTAATAATTTATTGGGGCAGAAGTGAATTACTCACTGACTTTGGAATATTAAAACTGAACACATGTGTCCATAATGTGTGACTATTTAGAAGCAGAATGATCTACATCTTTAATTCTCAGTGGTGTTTCCATTGTCTTTGTAAGGAAAGATAATAAATTGGAAATATATGACAAATAAGAGAAGATCAACCGAATGTTTGGCTATTTTAATGCATTCAAAATAAAATGGTGATTAGATTAATTTTGTAGTATATAAGTTAATTTGCTGGTGAGAAATATATCAATGCAGGCACTAATTCATTGAAGATCTTGCAGAGAACAGAATAAAAGAATGAAATGAGTACTAAATTGTCTCACCAAATGGCTAGCTTTTAACGTTGCTATGCAGTTATATGATAAAGAATGCCATTAAGTATACCATAATTTGAGAGATAAATACATGGTAATTATTGATGGTCTTTCTCCTTAGTAAAGGTGATTATTTATTCACATATATTGGAGTAATTATATTTGGCAAAAGATACATATCAAGAAAATCTATTAAGATAATAATGTCTGCTCTGGTGTTTCTACTGAAGGAGACTTAGAAAGTGTGAGAAGAATTTTTCCTCTCTCTCAAGAAGACTTATATTGAGTCTGGTTTCCTGGGCTTCCTAGCCTCCAAGGATGCAAAACCAAAAGCCTGTGTCAGGCACAAACTGAGCATGTTGAGTTGGGTCAAGATGAATGAAACAGAAATCAGAGGAAGATCAGAGAGCTGAGTAGGGCCAGGTCGCGAGAGCCATAGAGGGCATCGTGAGAATTTTCTGTCTGATTTCTAGACACAATGGGAAGTCACAAGAGGCTTTTAAGAAGCCTCTGATTCATACTTTCAAAATATCACTCTGGCTGTTGTGAGAAGGGAGAGTCTATAGGGCAAGAGAAGTAGTTGAGAAGTTGTTTCATTGGTTTAGAAAAAAAGGTTGACAGTGTGGGCCAAAGAGGATGGTAGGGAAGAAAATAGTGGGGAGTAGTTGGTTAGATTTGAGACATATGGTGGTCAATGAGACATGATCTAAAAGAATGAATCGCACGTCAGCTGAGCAGCTGAGTGGTTGGTGGTTCCATTTGTTGTGACGGAGAAGACTTGGGGAAAGTGGACCTTGAGTTAGGGTGGGATCAATGTTCTCTTTTGGATATGTGATGTGTGAGGCACCTATGAAACATCTAAGGGGGTGGCAAGTAGCAGTGCTTTGGGAGAGGGTTGGGTTGGAAACCTAGATTTTGGTTATAAAAACGCATAAAGAAATGGATGAATAGAGAAGTGAGTATATAAATAGACAAACAGATGTTTGAAGAAAAAGAGGGTGGAGAGAGAATGAGGGAGAAATTATGATGATGACAGATCAATCGATCGATCGATCGATAGATAGATGAGAGATGGATAGATAGAAACTAGATGGGTGGGAGGAAGTAAAAAATGAGAAAGGAAAGAGGGAAGAAAGGAAGAAAAGGAGGGAGAGAAGAAATGAGGGTGGAATAGAAACAGCCAGTCAAGTCCAGAAAAAATAAGGTTTTCTATATAAGTAAAAAAAGCTGCTAGCAACTTGCAGTTTAGAAAATAAATTTCCCAGTGAATATGTTTCTTAGTGTCTCTGATAATGTTCACCAACTTAAAATTTGAACTTTAAGAACATAATCATGTATTTCTTTTTCCTTTCTATGCTTTTCTCCCTTTTCTTGATCTCATTTGCTTTTGTTTAATTTTTTTCTCAGTATTTGCTAAGCTATATTGATCTTGTTGTTGGGGGCCATTGAGCCAGTTCCAACTCATAGCGACCCCAAATGACAGAGTAGAATTGCCCCAGACGGTTTTCTTTGCTGTACTCCTTATGAAAACAGATCACCAAGTCTTTCTTCCATGAAGGGGTTAGATGGGTTTGAACCACCAACCTTTTAATTAGTGACCCACAGATTAACCATTGCACCACCAGTTATAACCTGTTTTTATTCATTTATCAATTACTGCAATTTGAATTTTTATTTATTTTTTACTGCCTTCCCTATCACCCAAGTTAGCGCAGGTCTACCCTTTAGCCACTGTAAATTTTTTATTCACATATTTAGGTTAACAAAGCCTAGTGTTATCTTTGGAGCACTGGTGAGATGCTATCGGATAAGCACTAGACTACTAGCCACAAGGTTGGCGGTTCAAACCCATCAGCTGGTATGAGTTCCAACGGACTCAACAGCACTAAACAACAATAAAAAGAGGAACAAAACCAGTGAAGCACACTGAAAAATGACGGGGCTTCAGAAAGTTCATGGCAAAATAGAATTCAAGGATAATGAAACTTTTTCCATGAAGAGAAAATTTTTTACTTCAAGGAAATGGTTCACAGAATTGTGGAGACTGGCAAGTCCTAAATCCATGATGGGTCAGGTGGTAAACGGAAGACTTCTGCTGGCTCATGTTGTTGGAGGGGTGATGAACCCCAGATCTCAGGTCAGGTGGCAGGCTGGAGTCTTCTGCACAGTCAAGAGGAGAGCAAACTTTGCCAGAGCATCCAGTTACACACTGGGAACAGGCTGAGCCCCAAGAAAACTCTCTTTGGAGGAGATTTTACTCTTTGAAATCATCTCTTGGTTGCCTTGTGACTCCATTTATTGACTGAGTTCAAGGAAAGTTATGCTTTTATACACTGTTCAACTTTTTCTTGTTAGACTTGGAGCAACGTTATCCTGTGTTCCTCCGTGTCCTAAGCTGGAGCAGAATTCCCACTGTGTTGTTAGCTGCCTCCTCTTTGCCTTCACAAGCATCCTGCTTTGGAAGATAAAGTATATGGCCACTGAAGTGAAGATGCCTTCAGGACAGCACTGCTAGATGATGCAGGGCTCGCGTTCTCTCTGTATTTATTTCTTTGGTCTTAGAGGATTTCCCCTGCTTTCCTGTAAGCTCAGGCCTGCATTTAGAAGGTTGTTTTTAAAATCTGTTTTATCCAGCATTTTTAGGTGACAAAGAGCAAGAAGTTCTTGGGAGTCATACAGCCAGAAGCAAAAGTTGAAAAAAAAAAATGTTTTATGATGCTGAAATTTTAATGGCTTACTTTTTTTTTCTTTCTTTATTAACATTAATGATTCTTAAAAACATGGAACAGATGGGTGGGTAAGTTAAAAAAAAAAATAACAAGTTGATATAAAATTAAATCTGTCAATATAAAAGACTAAGTTTATGACGTTTTTCTTGCAGGTGCATTATATTTAAATACTACAAACGTTTAATTTATCTGGAGGGTGTTAAAATAAATAATTTAAAATTTGTTTTCCAACTGCAAGAGAGATCAAATTGATTCTGAAGTCTTTCCTGAATGCAAAAGCTTGGTTATTTCTAACTAATACCTTTGACAAATGATGAGTGGATGGCTCTGACACAGAGATAGATGATAGATAGGTAGGTGATAGATATATAATTGATAGATAGATAGACAGATAGATAAATGATAGATAGATGATAGATTTGATAGCTAGATAGATGATAGATAGATAGATAGATAGATAGATAGATAGATAGATAGATAGATAGATAATGGTTTATGATTAAATGTCTCACAGGTAAACTTTAGGCACTGATGTTATTCTAGTGAACAAGATGGATCTAAATTTAGAATTTAAAGGATTCCTGTGCCAAAAAACTCCATCAGCTGGATACAATCAACTAATAGAAATCAGTGAAGATGCCTACAGTACCTGTGTTCTGGAGAGGAGGCTACACTGAGTTTTAATGGCCTACAGTGCAATGCTTCATTGAAGGACTACATTATTGTGGGATTCCCTGCAAAAGGAAACCGAGGTGTTTTCTTGTGTTTCATTTACGCGGCAAAGTCATCCAAGCGGGTCCAAAAGAGCCTAAATGAGATTTGACCTCTCTGCTTGGCTAGGTTGTTGCCTCCTTCCTCTTTCACTATCCCATGGTGTTTCTTCTGCATAGAACTCATCTTGCTCCAAGTTGGATATTCTGAGAAAGATAAAGCTGGACTGATCTTTATAGTTAAGGAGAGAAGAATTGGGGCTTCCCTCCAAATCATCTCTTAGATGAGGCATTCTGTTTCCATAAAGATTCACAGCCTCAGACACTCTATGATGCAGTTCTATTGTGTCCTACAGGGTCGCTCTGAGTCAGAATCAACTCAGTGGCAGAGACTTTGGTTGTTATGTTGTTGTTGCTGCTCATGCTGGTGAATTAGTTTAGACTCATAGCGACCTAGTATAGAGTTTCCAAGGAGCTATTGTTGGGTTTTAACTGCCAGCCTTGTGATTAACAGTCCAGTGCTTATTCTACAGTGCTGCTCAAAGCCTCCACCTGGGTTGTTCTATGTGAAGGTAGATCTGAAAGCTTCAATAGCAATAACTTAATTCCTTAAAAAGTGAAGGATCATTAAGAGAATGAAAAGGCAAGTCACAGACAAGGAGAAAATATTAGGAAAACACATATTTGATAATGAAGATAATGAATTTGTAAATAAAGTAGACAAAGAGCTTAAAACTTGACAGTATGAGAACAAACATTCCAATTACCAATGAGTCCAAGATCTGAACAGATATCTCACCAAAGAAGATACACAGATGGAAAATAAGCAAACGGAAATATGTCAAAATCATTTATAAATGTTGTTGTTGTTGTTAAGTGCCGTCGAGTCGATTCCGACTCATAGCAACCCTGTATAGGGTTTCCGAGGAGCAGCTGGTGAGCTTGAACTGCTGACCTTGCAGTTCAAACGGCTTTGCAGTCTGGCACATTAACCTACAGCACCACACCTATAAAAAGGGAGTTACAAATTAAAAAACAAAAATGACACACTACTACACACCTATCGTTGTTGTTAAGGGCCATCGAGTTGTTTCTGACTCATAGTGACTCTGTATAGGGTTTCTGAGGTGTGGTTGATGGGTTTGAACTGTGGATCTTGTAGTTAGCAGTCCAGTGTTTATCGTATAGCACCACACCAGGACTCACGGCATACTAAATGCTGGCAAGGATGTGGAACAACAAGAACTTTTATTCATTGTTGGTATGAATGAAAAATGCAAGCAAACTTTGAAAGAACGTTTGGCAGTTTCTTACAAAGCTAAGCATAGTCTTGCCATATGATGCAACAATCATGTTTGTAAGTATTTACCCAATTTAGCTGAAAACTTGTGTCCACATAAAAGCCTGTTGTTGTTAACTGCCACCGAGTCGGTTCCAACTCATAGAGACCCTTGTATAGGGTTTCTGAGGAGCAACTGGTGGGTTTGAACCACCGAACTTGTGGCTCAAACTGACCTAGCGGTCTAGCACATTATCCTGCAGCACCACACCAGGACTCTCGTGCATGAATGTTTACGGCAATTTTGTTCACAGTTACCAAAAATTGGAAGGAAGCAATATGTACTACAATAGATAAATGGACAAACTGTGGTGTATCTATACAATTGAATGTCTTTGTTAAGTGTCATCGAGTCAGCTCGAACTCACAGCAGCCCTATGCGCAGAATACTGCCTGGCCTGCGCCATCCTCACAAGGATTGTTGTGTTTGAGGCCATGGTTGCAGCAGCTGCGTCAATTCATCTCATTGGAAATCTTCCTCATTTTGACTGACTCTGTACTTTACCAAACCTGGGGGCCTTTTCCAGGGACTAATTCTTCCTGAGAATATGTCCAAAATATGTGAGATGAAGTCTCATCATCCTGGCTTCTAAGGAACATTCTGGTTGTACTTCTTCCAACACAGATTTTTCTTGTTTGTTCTTTTGTCAGTCTACGGTACTTTCAATATTCTTTGTCAATACCATAATTCAAATACATCAATTCTACTTTGGTCTTTCTTATTCATTGTCCACCTTTCCTATGAATATGAGACATTTGAAAATACCATGCTTTGGGTCAGATGCATTGCACCATTGTTCTCAAATATGTTAATTTTAAAGAAGTCTTTTGCAGCACATTTGCCCAATGCAATATATTATATGATTTCTTGAGTGCTGCTTCCATGAGTGTTGATTGTAGATCATGAGAAATTAAATTCTTGACAATTTCAATCTTTTCTCCATTTGTCATGATGCTGTTCATTGGTCCAGTTGTGAGGATTTCTGCTTGCTTGTTGGTTTGTTTTATATTGAGTTATAAGCCATTCTGAAGGCTGTATTCTTCAACTTTTATCAGTGAGTGCTTCAAGTCCTCTTCACTTTCAAGAAGGAAGATTATGTCATCTGCATATTGCAAGTTGTTAATGAGTCTTCCTCCAATTTTTTAAAAAATGTTTTATTGTGAATTATGTGTTAGTTTACATGGGAGAACAGTAGCTTTGCATTCATCTTATTGGTATATCGTTTCATTGCCATGATTACAATCCCCTCCATGCATCCATCATCAGCTTCTTCCAATTTTGATGTGTGTTCTTCTTTATATAGTCTACCTTCTTGCATTATTTGCTCAGCATACAGATTGAATAAGTATGCTGAACAGATGCTTACATATACACCTTGCCTGATCTTAAACCACACATTATTCTCTTTTTCTGTTGAAATAACTGCTTCCTGGTCTACGTACAGGTTCTGCCTGAGCACAATTAAATGTTCTGGAATTCCTTGTCTTCATAATGGCATGCATAGTTTGTTATTATTATCCACACCAGCAAATGCCTTTGTATAGCCAATAAAACACAAACAAACATCTTTCTTGTATTCTCTACTTTCAGTCAAGATCCATCTGGCACCAGCAATTAATTATATACCTGGTTCCACATCCTCTTATGAATCTGGTTTGAGTGTCTAGTAACTTGCTGTCAACAACAAACTGACAGATGAGTGACTGATTGAATACTACTCAGTAATGAAAAAAATAAAGAAATCATCTACAAAACTATGAAAAAACAAGGGGGATTCTTAAATGCATTTTGTTTTGTAAATGAAACTTGTCTGAAAACACTATACTGTATGGTTCCAATTATATGACATAATGGGAAATACAAAAAATCGGAAGAGAAGATAGAGGGAGTGAAGAATGAATCTGTAAAGCACAGGCGAGCTTTAGGGCAGTGAAACAATTCTGAATGGTATTGTAATGGTAGATACATGACATTATGCATTTCAGAAACAATAGAACTTCAAAACACAGAGTCACTATTAATGCACACAAATAAAAACATTCTTTAGGAGGCCAGAGGATTCCAGAAAAGAATGCAGTCTGTGACAAAATATCTATATATCTCTCTCTGTATATATGACTGTCTTACAAATGCATGAAACAACCTCACTGAATGGGTGAAGGAAAAAGAACTGGAACCCATAAGACTAAAGGCTAAAGGAATTACATGTAAGTACTGTACCTTAACTGATAACGTTGGTTCATTCCTATGGGAGTATGGATGCACAATTCTGATATTGTTATATATGAATTAAACACATAGATGGCTGGTAGATGTGGGAGTCAGGTTTCTCACTCCTGAGTGGGAATTTACAGGTCAACATGGGGAAGAGGTTAGAATGACTCATGTGGCGTTGGGTTCCAATGGAAGACATAGGTAAGAAGGCATGTTAAACTCGATAATCTAGATGCAGGTGTCTACATATAGAAATGTCTATCTAATCTGTGCATATATACAGCTTCAGATACAGACATGTGAGTATATTACTTTTCCCCCCTTTTAATTAAAGGAGCCAAGGATCCTTGGAGAGATGGCTGATTCTATGACTGGGTGAGTCTGGAGCATCTTGTGCTGCCAGAAAGTAAGAACATGCTAAACACACACCCATTCCTACTACCCCTCAACCCACCTCCCCTACACACTGATGAGGGGATGTCATAGGGACATAGGAGCTGCTGGGGTCAGCATACGCAGACCCTGGGTTGATCAGTGGCCCTGTGACATGGACGAAAATCCAACCCCATAGCCCTCCTCAGGACTGCGAGCCATGGACCCTGAGGGCCAAGGAAGTGACCTCCTGACGTCCTGGGTTCATTGGTTTTTGCGAACTCACTGGTTGGCTACCTCTGTATAATTTTCTTTGGTCCTAATATTGTTCATTCTATGCGTCTAACTCCAGTAATTGTAGCTTCTGAGAAAATGGTTTCTTTTACAATGCCTCTCTTAATGCCTCCACTGTGTTGGCAATGCGTGGAGTCCTGGGAACAAATCTTTCTGAAGAACAAGCGATAGCCACCTGGGATGAGTGTCAGAACTGCTCCTTATTTGATTATTCAGTTATGTTTGATATCCATGAAAAATAATGGGTTTGAGACCCCTTTTTAGAGCCAAGGCAGTAAAAGTTTCCTCAGATAATTCAGAAAGGCCAGGAACAGGTATATTGGGAATATGAGAGAAGGTTTTTAGAGAAAAACTACCCAAGGTTTGTAAATAAAGTGGAATGGTAAATTCTGGGAATGTTGGATTAGAGGATAATAGTGGCAGCCCCATTAAACCGCCTCTGAATATAATCAGTTTAACCCAGATGCTCTCCTTCCTCCTGAAAGTATATAGAAATGTGATAATTAAGAACAATGTAGCATTTTAGATATAGATAAATGAAGCCCGGTGCCTGAGATCTTGCTCACAAACAAAAGTTTGCAAAGTGTACAGAGACAGCTTGGCTCCTTTCAGGAACCTTGCTTTATGTTAAGTATCCTTAAGAAACCGCACGATGATGCTCTAGATCATTTAAGCCTAAAAGTTAATATATAACATCTTGATTGAACCTTTTTTCTGTAAAAATAAAAATGTTAGATTGTTAAGAAAAACTATGAAAATATTTTTAAAAGTTGTTCCTGTGAATCATTATGTGCTGTTTTGAATGATTAATCACATTTCAGTTCCGTATCCTGTCTTATCTAAAGAATCACATCCTCCCTTTGTGAATTACACCCTTCCTTTGTAACAAATCCCTCCTTAAAAAAAGGGAGAATAAAAGACTGAGGTAGAGTGAGTTATGTGTGCAATGCTAAGCAATATGTTTGCAGATCTGTCTACCTGCCAGCTTGCATCATATCTGTGTGTCTGTCTTTTTTTGTATATATTTTGTCTCTCTCTTTCTCTATCCCTTTTGCTGCCAGATCTCCCTTCTTCATGACACCCACACTTCTTTGTCGAGGCTGGACCCCAACATAGGACCTCAACAAGGAGCCAACTGAAAGAACTCCTAGTGGCCCAAGCTGGAGCAAGTTCAACATCAAAGTAAATTAATTAGTACTGACCAAAAGTATAAAATATATATCCATGAATCCAAACTGACATAGACAAATGACTGAATAAAATGATCAATGTAGGGGAACAGACAAATGTCTCATGCAGAAGAATCCCAAATAAATTATGTAGATTCTCTACTCTAAAGAAAGGGGAACATAACTGTCTAGTTCTTAAGTGTGGGCTGCTCATAGGGCAGGCCTTCCAAAAATACAGTATGGAAACCACATCAGCCAGGTGATTAACAGTCATTAATCATGTTGATTATATGTGCTCTTGATATGTGTATTGAAAATGGCACTTTATCTCTGTAGTATTTCTCCCCCAAACACAGAGTCCCAGTCTAATTACGAGGAAAATATCAAACAACTCTAATAAAATGGCATTCTATTGTACTCCTCAAAACTGTCACGGTCATAAAAATAAGGAAAATCTGAGAAATTGTCATAGTCAAGAAGAGTCAAAGGAAACATGTCAATTAAATGTCATGTGGTATGTTAGATCAGATCCTGGAAGAGAAAATGGGCATTAGGGAAAACCTAAGGCAATACGAATAAACTATGGACTTTAGTTAATAATGATGCATCAGTACTGATTCATCAACTGCAACAAATGCACCATGCATCAGTACAAGATGTCAGTAACTGTGGTGGAGTTACCTGTCAGCTTAATCTAAGTCTAAAACTTTTTTTCTCTGTAAATCTAAAACTATTCTTTAGCAGCACAAAGACATACACTTTATTTTTAGAAGAGCTTTGTGTACATTTGTGGTGAAAATTTACAAAGCAAATTTGGTTTCTATTTAATAATTTCTATACATACTGCTTTGTCCTTGGAGGAAGTTTAGACAGGATGCTCCTTAAAAGCAAGGATGGTGAATTTGGACATATTACCAGGAGGGACCAATCCTTGGAGGAATACATCATGCTTGGAAAAGTGAAGGGTCAGCCCCAAAAGAGGAAGACCCCCAATGAGATGGATTGATAGGAACCAGGTAAACCAAGTAAATGCCAACAAGCAAAGATAGGAACCAAGTAAACCTGGTACTGGAGGAGACATTTTTTTCCACTATTGTTGTTAACGTGCCTTCAAGTTGGTTCTGACCCATAGTGATTCTGTATAGGGTTTATGAGGAGCAGCTGGTGTGCTTGAACCACCCACCTTGGGGTTCAAGCCGACTTTGCAGTCTAGCGCATTAACCCACAGTGCCACACCAGGACTCCATCTTTCCCACTAGGAGTTGAGAATCTTTTGGAGAATAAAGACAACTCAGAAGAGAAGAAAGCTAAGGGAATCTCAAGGCATTTTTTAAGCACCCAGATCCAGCTATACCTGTCTTTGTACTTATGAACTTATCTGCTGGCCCTTTCTTTAGCCTTTTATATTCGCTGATTTTTTTGTTTTGTTTTGTTTTTTCCCATGACATTGAAACAGGCTTGATTAGTAAAATATCAGAATCCCTAGGACGCTCTGAACTGTAAACTATGGCCTAAGCACAGTGCTTGAAACATTGTTGTTGTTGTTGTTGTGAAGTGCTGTCGAGTTGATTCCAACCCATAGCGACCCTGTATAGAGTTTCCAAGGAGCAGCTGGTGAGCTTGAACCACTGACCCTGCAGTTCAAACGACTTTGCAGTCTGACGCATTAACCTGCAGAGCCACACCAGGACTCTACTTCAAACATAACAGGGCTCAAATGACCAGTTTTCTTTGTCTTTTTCTTCTTTCCAAGGAAAACTCCATTTCTGCCCCCAATGTCAGGCTTCTAAGACTCTGAAAGGAGGCTTGGTAGACAAGGAAAATCTGTGAAAAGATACTACTGTTGATCAATATACCCAAGAGAAATGTTTCTCATCGAAACTTCTAGAGATGCAATACTCTGATTTCCATATAGTCGTATTTTACACAATGTGGTGACCTGGAGGGGGCATTTTAGGCTGAAGGGGTCTTTGGTTCCTGTTGTTGCTGTTAAGTGCTGCCAAGTCCGTTAAGACTCATAGAGATCCCATATAGGGTTTCTGAGGAGTGGTTGGTGGGTTTGAACCACTGACCTTGAAGTTAAGAGTCCAATGCTTATCCTACAGCACCATACTGAGGTTCCAAGTCTTTGGTTGGTACCCTGAAATGAGGCTTCAAATGAGTTTCATGCTATTCATTCAAGAAAGTGGTTCTGTTCATGCTCCTATACCTTAAACCAGAACAGAACAGAACAAAACAAGAACAGTGTGATAATTGTATTTAGAAGTTCTGGGCTCTAATGTTCATGACTTTGTAGTTTCATCCTGCTAGCAAAGTTTGTTTCCTGTCTTTTTGCCATATTACTGGAGACAATGAATATTTGTTGCTGTTGTTAAGTGCCATGGAGTCAGTTCCAATCCATAGCCACCCCGTACAGGGTTTCCGAGGAACAGCTGGTGAGCTTGAACTGCCGACCTTGCAGTTCAAACAGCCTTTTCAGTCCGGCATATTAGCCCACAGTACCACACCAGGACCCCACAATGAACATAAGAAAGAGAGAAAGCACTATTTCTCAAATCAAAAAATGGCCATTTTTTAAATAGCGATATTAGCATTTTAAACTTGATATTGACCTGAAGCTAGGCCTAGTCCTTTTTGGCATGTGTTTATTATGTAAACATGAAAAAGCACCATTAGGAGACACCCTGGTAGTCTTAATTATATCATGTACCTGGATTTGGCCTACAACAAGGGCTCTGATTTGTGGAATGTAATCACATAAGGTCCTGCACGTTTTTAGAATTTGTCCTTCCTGCCTACATGTGACAGGAATATTAAGTCTCTGACTTGAAACTCTGTACACAGAAGGCCCAGGATAAAAAGCCCTGACTGAAGTGAGGGGAATTATGGGTATCTTCATACCCCTCTGGGCTCCCATCCCTAGTCTCTTGTGTTGGGAGCAGAGCTCTTTCCCTAACAAGCTCGGCCTGAGGGCTGTGACATCGCTAACAGGGTACGCTATTTCCATCAGCATATATTATGTTCCCGCATATCCCCACAAAAGAACCAAGCCCAATTAACAAGTTCTTCCTCACAGACCTAGGAAATCCCCTGGGTGCTCCTGAGAGCCTTTTGGATTTCCCAGAGTGTGGCAGGAAGAATGTGGTGGTAAGCTTGGAAGAGATGGTAGCGCTCATTATTTCATGCACATGAGTAAGTGGGAGGAGGGCTCAGATGGAGTCAAGAGTCAGAATTGGGAGCAAACGCAGCAAGCAGTTCAGTGTGTTCAGCATCTTTCATCTTGATTGACACCCCTTGTAAAGGGTCATTTTCGGTAAGAGGAACATGGGACTGTATCCATTAGAGAAGTGGATCAGCTGAATCATAGAGGAGTATAAACTGGCCTGCCTGAGGTTACAGATTACAGAAAGTCACTCAGAATTACACATGGAATTTAGCAACAAAAATACTAGAAGACATGTTTGGCATGCAACGACTCAAAATATTCACTAAATAGTCAAAAAACACTACTAAGTACCTAGGCACAAATTACTTAAATCAGTTACCAGATGAACAACTGAAGAAAAATATGAACAATGGAAGAAAAATAACATTTCCAGATTCTAAAATTAATTAAAGGAAGGGCCAATCTCTGGGACCAAAGCGAGAATGTTTTATAAAGAATATTGCATGAAAGGAAAGCCTATTAAAAAGCCTGGATTTTCAAGATTCGCTGTTCCCTAGAGTTGCTCTGGTAATGAATATTGGGAGGGTGTATGTCAGATACTGAAACAAAAAACTTGTTTCATTAATATCATCAGTAATCTATTGCTGAACATAAGAGGGCCAAGGAAGTGTATTGGAATGATGTCCAAGAGCTCTGAGAAGACCCTCCATTCATTCCGTTGGATGACTTGCAGGACAGTTCCAGAGAACAGGCTTCAGCTGTTTGAAGTCTAGAACTGGTTAGATTGAGCCAGAAAATCAAATGCAAGGGCGAAAAGGGCACACAACTCTTAGTTCTGACAGACAGTCACGGAATAAAGATGAGGGGAGTCACAGACACACACCCACTCGACAAGGACCAGTCGAGGAAATGAGCTGCTTTTTGGGAACAAACGATTCAAGAATTTCTGAGGACAAGAAATAGCACTGCCAATGAGGACGGCACCCATGAAGGACACAAGCAGATGGAAACTAAAGGAGACCGAACAGAAAGAACTGGTGGCTATGTGCCGGTCTGCTCAGTTACTCACCTACACACTGTCAGCTACTTAATCTCCCTTCCCTGCCCCCTCCATTTTTTTAAGGTGAAAGATAATATAGCAACCGACAGTCATGCCCTCAGCTGCTAGCTGAAAGGTGGAGCTTTAAATCCTTCCAGAGGCACCTCAAAAGAAAGTCCCGGAAATCCACTTCTGAAAACTCTACCATTGAAAACTATGGAGCATACTTCTATGCTGACTGACACATATGGTAGCCAAGAATCAGAGCCAATTTGATGGCAAAACTATAATAGTTGGACTTAGAGTCAAATTAATAGAAATATATGGTCTTTGAGCATTGATATAAAAATGACATAGGGCTAACAATCACAAATGGAGGGGTGTTTAAAATATCAATGAAAAATTCATAGTATTTGAGAGAACTATGAATATGAAATTGTTGATATTCTGAAAGACAAAACATATTATACCTAAGAAGAAGCAATGCATTAAAGCCTCAGATAACACATTATAAAAGACTGAATCATAGAATATCCTTTTCAGATTCTTCTACACTGGTAATACCAGTCTAATACATTTATACATAGTTGTTGTTAAGTGCCATGGAGTCGGTTCCGACTCATAGTGACCCTGCACAGGGTTTCCGAGGCTGTAAATCTTTACAGGAGCAGAATGCCTCATCTTTCTCCCGCGGAACCGCTGGTAGTTTCGAACTGCTGACCTTGCGGTTCACAGCCCAATACGTAACCACTACGCTACCAGAGCTCCAGTACAACCATATATATTTGAGTTGTGTGCTTTTAAAGATGATGCTGAAAAGGTAATGTAGAAACTATATAGAATGAGTGCTAAAGAAATTAAGACTGAAATGAGAACAGGAGAATCCCATATTGTGTTCCCCATGAGAGAAAATTTTGTCTTATACCTATTAGAATTACCTATAAAAACCAAGCCACGAAATGATTCATTTCCCTTATGGTGACTTCACCATCACCGGGACTTCCATTTTCATCAAATAGAATTTTTTACACATTTTCTTCTGAATCATGTTGTGCTGGGCATTATTTCAAAGAAGACAAATAGGAGAGTTTGTACCTTTTAAAAGTTTATAAATTAAAATAGATAGTAGTAACACACACATAGAAGGAAAAACCCTAAAAGCATAAAACATAGTAGTAAGTAACCTAAGAAATAGAGGAGTATATGCTAAATAGGGTGAGTCAAAAGTTATCCGCACTCTAGTTATATTAAAACACCCATCCACATCCAAGGCTGACGGCAACATTGAGCATGCATGTGAAATGGTTCTATCGAATACATGAGTGACAATGGATTATGTGGCAAATCATTTGCAAATCAGCTATGGCTCTGCCTATGAAAGAATCCACGACAGACTTGGGTTTCTAAAAGTTTGTGCACGATGGGTACTGACTGAAACAACTCACAGAAGAGCAGACACAGAGGCGTTTGGACATCTGCAAACAAAATTTGGACCGAGACTATAAGGAAGGTAGACATTTCTTTAAAAAAATCGATATTAGTGATGAGACATGGAGACATGAATCCATCACTATGAACCTGAGAGTAAATGGTAGAATATGGAATGGAAACATCCTCACTCGCCGACCAAGAAAAGGTTAAAAAGTCAAGCATCAGCTGGAAAATTGATGCTTACAGTTTTTCAGGGACTCTCAAGGGCCAGACAGTTGACAATTGGGACACTATTAGGAAAAAGGTTCAACCATCAACAGTGCTCATTACAGTGAGATGCTCATTGAAGAGCTGAGGCCTTCAGAGGACTGCTACCCGAGGGCATTGTGATCTTGCATGACAATGCAGGCCATACCACACTGTGGACACTATACAAAAACTTCCTTTTGAGATGTTAAAGCATCTTCCTTATAGTCCTGATCTTGCTTCATGGGACTTTCACCTGTTTGGTCCCCTGACAGCAGCCCTTTGAGGACAAAGATTCACCTCTGATGAAGAGGTGAAGATGGTGCATTCATGGCTCGCAGCTCAGCAGAAAACATTTTTTAAATAAGGGAATACGGATGCTTGTTGACAGATGGACACAGTGTATTGAAAAACAAGGAGATTATGTCCAAAAATGATGTATTTGTCTTTTCTAAAAATTGATTAAAATAAATGTTACATCTAGAGTGCAGATAATTCTTGACTCACCCTTGTAAGTTATCTTTAGTATTTTTAACATAACGGAATGTAAACGTTAAATAACAAAAACCAAACAATATAAAAGATTTGTAGCTATCTAGTTAGACAAGATACAAACACTCCCTAGAAGCCTACATCTTTGGGAAGGAGAAAAGAAAATGCCTTCAGCTTGTACAGGTCTAGAATTTTTATCAGACGCTCTCTCATAAAGCTGGCCTTCCAAAGAGTAACACCTCAGTAAGAAAGAAAAGAGTGTGGAGCAAGGAAAACAAGCTATTTGGAGAATTATTAAAGGAGGCTCAGCCTCACACAAGTTCAAAGTTAGAATTCATTTTATTTTAATTGCTATTAGTATAGAGATTATGAGTCAGGCTGCGAACCTCAAGGTCAGCAGTTCGAAACTACCAGCGGTTCTGCGGGAGAAAGATGAGGTGTTCTGCTCCCATAAAGATGTACAGCCTCAGAAACCCTATAAGAGGGTCACTATGAGTCGGAACCGACTCACAGTACTTAATAACAACAACATTGTTGTTAGGTGCCACCGAGTCGGTATCGACTCATAGCTACCATATGCACAACAGAACAAAACACCACCCCGGTCCTGCCCCAGCCTCACAATTGTTGCTACACTTGAGCCCATTGCTGCTGCCACTGTGCCAATCCATCTTGTTGGGGGTCTTCCTCTTTTTCTCTGACCTTCCACCTTACCAAATATGATGTCTTTCTCCAGTGGCTCTTCTGAAGTATGAAAAACCAAGTCATCCTGACTTTCAAGGAGTATTCTGATTGTAGTTCTTCCAACACAGAAATGTTTGTTCTTTTGACAGTCCATGGTACTTTTGATATTCTTCTCCAACACTATAAGCATAACCTAGCATTATATCTAAGAGATGCAAGGTTTGTGGTGTATCAGGTGCTTGGCAGAGGGCATACCAGGGTAAGTTAAAAAACAAACAAACAACTATATATATATATATATATATATGTATATATATATAGCCATGGAATTGTAGAAACCTTTATTTTATTAAACAAAAATATCAAAATGTGAAGCTTTTGTTCCTCAACATATCCTCCTCTAGGTCTATACACTTCTCAATGTGGCGCTTCCATCTTTCTTCCTCCTCCCTGAAGAATTCTGCACTCTTGAATTTATACCACATCAAATCAGCAGTTTTGTCATTTTTAAGGGACTCAAATCATGTTCTTTGAGTTTGGGGAACCAAAAGAAGTCTGAAGAGGCAAGATCATTGCTGTAGGGTGGATGGGGTAAGGTTTCCTAGTGAAATTCTCCTAGGACAGCCCTTGCTACTCTTGAAGAATGAGCAGGTGTGTTTTCATGATGGGAAAAAAACCCTCCTTGGTGAAATTTTCCTGGCCATTTTTTCACCAATGCAATTTTCAATTTTCTTCAAACATCTTTATAATAAACCCTCATGTTTATCCTGTGTCATTTGAGAAATTCTATTAAAATTACTCCCTTTGGACCAACAAAAACAGTTGTTATATACCCTTGTGAGCTGACCTCTTTGCCTTGAATTTAGCTGACCCAACAGTTCCCCTGGGAAGCCATTGGACCTAAATTGTTAAACATCCTAATGAGACCAAGTGTATTACTGAATGAACTTGTCTGTAGCCGTATGCTGAGTACAGAGACGTGCTTCAACACATTTTGCTAGGAATAAACCTGTTCATTTATACTCTTGAGTCCTAGTAGCAATACTTCTTGACTTAGCTCCCTACAAATATTGTTATTTGCCACAGAGTTCCTCCTACTCCTGGTAATCTATGTCCTGTGTCACCTTCATCACAATGGCATGTTTGAGCCCATTGCTGTGGTTGCTAGGAATCCCTTCATTTTCACTCATCCTCTACTTTACCAAGCACAATGTCCATTTTTCAGTGACTGGTCTTTTCTGATGTTGTGTCTAAAAATACTTTCTGGAAAAGATCATTTCTGTGACTTAAAGAAATCCCACAAGTTCTTGTTTCTGAGGAACAAGAGACCACAAGAAGAAACCATCAAGCATGTGAGGAAACAAACTACCCTGAATCAATGTCAGCAAACACAAGTTAACAGACTCAAGTTTTTAAAGCTGCAGATATCAGACATATTAGCCACAAAACACAAAATAAGGTTTAATATATTTATAAGAGTGAAAATGGTATCAAATGAAGGGCAGAAGGATAAAGCACTATCAAAATTAACAATGCACATTTTGAAAAGATTCAAATAGAACAGTTAGAAGTGAATATTTAATCATTGTAATTAGTAATTTGACAGATGGATTAAGCCGCAAGTTAGGCACAACTGAAGAGTTACTGAACTAGAAGGTAAAGCTGAAGTAATTACCCAAAATGCAGCATAGAGACAAGGAAGTTTTATATATATATATATATATATATGTTTTAAAGGCATAAAAGAAGAATAGAACTCCTGATAATAATTATCAAAATTAATATACTGCTTAGGGATATATAAATAAGCAGTAAAAATAAATAAAAGTAAGTTGAACACAAAGCTTGCAACAGTGGTTACCTCTTCTGAGCTCATTGGAAAGGATGTGAAGATGGACAAGTTTAAAGTTGTGGTAATATTATTTGTGTTAGCCATCTGAAGTTTTAAATGTATGAATTCCATTGTTATGAACTTGAATATATGTTGTATACACTCTTGTTTCCTAATACTGTCTCCTCTAATTTATGGACTATCTATTTATGGTATGTTTCAACAATTGTTAAAAGATTACTTCATTCTTAAAGGCATAGTAAATATGGATCTGCATTAAAGCAACATAGGAGAGGATTCGTTCAGAACAATACCATTGTTTGTTCTGGTCTCCACTCATTTTTATATAAAGATGGAGACATTTAAAACAAACCAATGAGCTTAATATGCTTTTCTATACTGTGCACAGTGGGTTAAGAATTGGTCTGCTAACTGCAAGGTCAGTGTTTCTAACCGACCACCAATAGCTCCAAGGGAGAAAAATGAGGCTGTCTGCCTCTGAAGAGGTTTATAGACTCCAAAACCCGATGGAGCCGTTAAACTCGGTCCTTTAGGGTGGCTATGAGTTGGAATTGACTCAGTGGTTGTTTTTTGTAGCAATCATTTTTAACTTGGAGCTTCCGGGGTAGGATAATGTCATTTGTTTGTTTGTTTTCAAATTGAATAACATAGGCTTAGAGTATCTGTGGACTCTGGGTGGGCATCATCCCAGTGAGATATGGATGTAAGTGAGACCAGAAGCATGAATGGAGATGAAAAGTTAAGGGTATGGCACAGTAGGATCAGCACTGGACTATTAACACAAAGTCCACAGTTCAAACCCACCAGTCACTCCTCAGAAACCCTATACAGGGTCACTATGAGTCAGAAATGACTCAAAGGCACTTGACAACAACAAAAAGCAGACCAAATTGGGTAAAGTGTGAGTATCCGGACAAGTGGCAGTGCTTTAGTTACAAGGGCCAATAGGGGCTGGATTGTGAAATATGACAAATGCAAGGGGGCCTATTCAGGTAGCCTCTGCAGAATCCTTGGGGTTTTCTAACAAGGAGAAAGATGTATCGCAGCAGACAGTGATTGAGGAAGATTGTCTGGTTCAAACTGGACTAGAAAGAAAGCAACCTTACTTCCCTTCGTTTTCTCCTGTTTCTCTCTCCTTCCTGCTACCTGCACAGACCCGCAAGTGCTCAGCCTTGGGAGTTCAGTCAGGATAAAATTGAAAGCCTTTTCATTTTCCCCTAACCTTGACACAGTGGTTAATCATAGATAAGGCAGGATAAAGAAGTTTAAGATACTATCTGGTAAGATGATAGGCAGCTGATAGGTATTATTGTACAGAAAGAAAATTATAGGATTGTAAAGAAAGGGAAGAAAATAAAGTTTAAAAGAGTAAGAAGAACTTAGTGACACAGGGGAGACTTAAGGAAGTAAGGCTTTTCCTCAATGTTATATCAAGGTGGACAGACATTTATAGGCATGGTTCGTCTATGCTTTTCATAGGAATCAAACATTTGAAAAGACTACAGATGGGGTAACCGGGATGAAGATATATTATTGTCTGAATGTGATCAATAAGTCAGGAGAAGAGTGGTCTCAGGGTGAATTTGTTGGCTTGACAGTGGCATTATGAGCCCAGACACTTTTGGGGCTTCATTCCTATCATCCTCAGTGTGGTGCTTTGCCTCATGGTCACAGCATGGCTACCATAGCACCAGTCATCATATTCGCACATGACAACACACAAATTAGGAATAAGGGGTTGGGGTTGAAGCAGGATTGCTGGAGTTTCCCGATCTGTTCACAGGAGAAAAATCCTTCCAGTCCTCTTGACACTTCAGTGACTAGACATGTGTTATAAGCCTACTTGCAGACCAGTCATTGGCAAAGGGAAAAGGGTTGCCATTACTAAATGGCAAAATTGCTAAATATTTCACCTGAATTTGGAGACCATCTCAAGAACATATTTGATGCATTAAACACTAATGACTGAGGACCAGAGGAGTTATGGGATGACATCAAGAATATCAGACATGAAGAACGCCAAAGGACAATTAAAAGACAGGAAAGAAAGAACGGAACAAAACTGATGTCAGAAAAGATTCTGAAAATTGTTCTTGAAAGTAAGTATCGAAGGTAAATAGAAGAAATGATGAAGTAAGAGGAACAAGTCCACGCTGCACTTAAGGCCTTAGCGACAAACAAGGCTCCAGGAATTGATTGAATACCAATTGAAATGTTTCAATACACTGATGTAGCACTGGAGGCACTCACTCACCTATGTCAAGAAATTTGGAAGACAGCTGCCTGGCTAGCTAACTAAAAAAGATCCATATTTGTACCCATTCCAAGTTAATAGAGCAATTATGGAACATTGTCATTTACATCACACACAGGTAAAACTTTGCTGAAAATAATTAAAAGATAATTGCAGCAGGACTTGAAGCATATGCGTCAAAGAATGCAGTCTTCAGTATGAATTACAATTCAATGAAAAGAAAACAAAAATCCTCACAACTGGACCAATAGACATCATGATAAATGGAGAAAAGATTGAAGTTGCCAAGGATTTCATTTTACTTGGATCCCCAATCAATGACCATGGAAACAACAGTCAGGGAAACAAATGACGTATTGCATTGTCAATTAAAAAGCAAAGATATAACTTTGAGGAGTAAGGTGCACTTGACCCAACCCATGGTATTTTCAATCTCTTCATATGCATGTGAAAGCTGGGACAATGATTAAGGAAGACCAAAGAAGAACTGATGACTTTGAATTATGGTGTTGATGAAGAGTGTAAAAGTATCATGGGCTACCAAAGGAAAAACAAATCTATCTTGGAAGAAATACAGCCAGAAGATTCCTTGGAAGCGAGGATAATGAGAGTTTTTCTCATGTACTTTGTATATGTTATCCAGAGGGCTCAGTCCCTGGAGAAGGACGTGATGCTTGGTAAAGCAGTTCAGTGAAAAGGGAAAAGCCTCCTACAAGATGGATTTGCACAGTGGTTGTAGCAATGGACTCAGACATGACAACAACTGTGAGGGTGGCATAGGACCACACAGTGTTTCATTCTGTTATGCATAGAGTCACTATGAGTCAGAACTGACTTGAGGACAGTTATCAACAACAGCAAACTCCTCTTCTGAATCATGCTTGAATTTCCAGCAGTTCTCTGTTGATGTTCTGCTGTAATCATTTTTGTAATTATACTGAGCATAAGTTTACTTGCTTGTCATATTAATAATGCTGCTTGATCACTTCTGCATTCTGTTGCATTATGTCTTTTTGGAGTGGGCAGAAATATAGATCTCTTTTATATTAAATTACATATGGTCATGTAGCTGATTTCCAAATTTCATAGATGAGTAAGTGTTTCTAACATTGCATCTGTTTGTTGAAACATTTCAAATGGTATTGTGTCTATTACTTGATCCTTATTTTTCACCAAAGCCTTCAGTGCAATTTGGACTTCTCCTTTCAATACCGATGGTTCTTGATCAATCTCCTGAAATGGTTGAACATCAATCAATTATTTTTGGTACAGTGACTCAGTGCATTCCTTTCATTTTCTATTGATGTTTCTTGCATCATTCTATATTTTGCCCATAGAATCCTTTCATATTGCAACTTGAGGCTTGGATTCTTTTAACATAAACAGTGCTTATACATTTGGACAGGGACAGATGGAATACACAGGAATCAAATAGACTACACCTGTAGAAAGAGAGAATGAAGAAGCTCAGTGTCACAAGGCAAAACAAGGCCAAGGGCCAACTGTGAAATAGGCCATCAATTGCTCATATTCAAGTTCAAATGAAAGCTGAAGAAAACTAAATGAATTCCATCAGAATCAAATGATGACCTTGAGTTTATGCCACCTGAATTTAGAGGCAATCTTAAGAAGAGTTTTGATGCATTGAACACTAATGGCCAAAGACCAGATGAGTTTTCATACTTGAGAAAAGTAAAAGGTCTTAAAAGATAGGAAAGAATATCAATGAATCTGTGAAACACCTCAGAACATGGATGAACCTAGAGGACTTTATGTCAAATGAAAAAAGTCCATTACAAAAGGAGGGGTAGGCAGGATAAATAACTGGCTAGATGCATGCTAACTTGGATGAAGGTGAAGGCAATAGACAATAAGAAGGAAGTTAGCAAAAAATGAAGGGGTCAGGCAGAGACAATGGAAGGACTGTAGAGTTAAAGGCAACACAGGTGAATGCTGTTATATACACAATCCTGCAATAGACACAGTCTGAATGGGTGTGGGAGGGAGAGTGAGAATATGTCCATGAATAGAGATAGTATCGACAGATATTTGTACAAGTGTATTTACCTTTGCTGCAAAGATATCCATGAATGTGGTGGAGCATACAGAGGGCAAAGTCATGAACATTTCTTAGCTATAACCAACACCTTGAGGGAATGAGTCATGGGGCCTGGGTACTCAGGACCATGGTCTGGGGGATACCAAGGTCAATGGATATAACATAGTCCACATGCACAGTGTTCTATATCCTACTCTGGTGAACAGAGACTGGGGTCTTGGAAGATCATGAGTGGTCATCTAAAGTATAACTGTTGGTCCATCCTTATTCAGAAGGAAGAAGAATGAAGAAACTTGAAAGCCCATGGAATCAATTAATCCTATGAACTAATGGACCACTGGACACTGAGACCAGAAGAACTAGATGGTGCCCACCTGCCACAACTAATTACTCTTAAAGGTCCTCAATAGAATG
>NW_006408524.1:22402964-22415457 GCF_000296735.1 Chrysochloris asiatica
GAAGTACACATGCCTTAGAACAATCAACTGTTAGCATTCAAAAGGGCAGCATTTGCCCAAAGACAAAGTTCAGAAGGGTTAGGAAGGAAGTAGGAATGGAAACAAGAAACACAGGACAGAAACAGGATATGTGACATCACATTGTGAGGACTGTAAGTAATAAACGACAAGAGACAAAATGTGTATGAATCGTTGAAGGGGAAACTGATCTGCTCTGTAAACTTTCACCCAATTCACTCTAGAAAGCTTTAAGACAAAGTCAAAGATAAAAAGAGATGTCAGAAGAGACTCAAACTTACTCTTGAAGACAGAGTTTTAATTTTGTTATTAAATGTCATTGAGTCAGTTCCAACTCATAGAGGCCCCATTCACAACAGATCAAAACACTGCCTGGTCATCACAATTGCTGCTACGCCTGAGCCAATTGCTCCGGCCACTGTATCAATTCATCTTCTTGGCAGTCTTCCTCTTTTTCTTTGATCTTTCACTTTACCAAGCATGATGTCCTTCTCCAGGAACCAGTCCCTCATGATAACATGCGCAAAGTATGAGAGATGAAATCTCAGCATTCTAGCTTTTAAGGAGCATTCTGACTGCACATCATCCAATACAGATTTGTTTGTTCTTCTGGAAGTCTATGGTACTTTTAATATTCTTCTCCAGCATCATAATTCAAATGCATCAATTCTTCTATGGCCTTCCTCATTCATGAATGTAGAGCAGCTAATGCAAATGAAAGAAATGATGAAGTAAAGTAGCTAAACAAAATACTTCAAAGGATACCTCAAGAAGATTATTATATTGCATTAAAATGATATGTGCAAAGATCTGGAGTTAGAATGCCAAAAGCTAAGAATTCACTCAGCAATTCTCAAGTGGAAAGAAAAACTCAGCCTGAGGTTGAAAATAAATGTTTGTTATTGTTAGGTGCTATCGAGTTGGTTCTGACTCATAGTGACCCTGTGCACTATTGAAGTTAAACTCTAACTGGTCCTTACCATCCTCATAATTGTTATCTTTGAGCCTATTTTTGCTGCTACTATGTAAATCCATCTTGCTGGAGGTCTTCCTCTTTTTCAATGACTCTCCACTTTAACAAACATGATGTCCTTTTCCAGGGACTGGTCCCTCCTGATAACATGTCTGAAGTATGAGAGACAAAGTCTTACCAGCCTCAATTCTAAGGAGCATTCTAACAGATTTATTTGTTTTCCTGGCAGTTAATAGTACTTTTAATATTCTCCTCCATCACCACAACTCAAAGGCATCAATTCTAGGGACTTCCTTATTCATTTCCAACTTTAACATGCATATGAAGTGATTGAAAATACCAGGAATTGGGTCAGGCACACCTTAGTCCTCAAAGGAATATCTTTGCTCTTTAATACTTTCAAGTGGTTTTGAAGCCAACTTGCCTAATGCAGTATTTCAAGTCCTCTTCACTTCCAGCAACTAAGATGGTATCATCTACATATTGTAGACTGTGCATGAGTCTTCCTTCAATCCTGATGCCACGTTCTTCATATAATTCAGCTTCTAGGATTATTTGCTCAGCGTGCAGATTGAATAAGTATGATGAAAGAATAGTGAGACACACAGTGGGCAGACGGCTAGATGCAACGTTACCTGTATTGTAGTTCTGCTAAACAAGAGATAGATAAACAGGTGATGTAAGGAGGGAAGAGAGGACAGTTGATGGACAGTGTGAAGGTGGAGGGATAAAGAGATAAGGGTCTTAACATGGTAAAATAGGTGACTGGTATCAGGAGAATAGAACTATGGACCTGGGCCAGAGAGCAACATGCATGAAATTGAAATTAGTCTCAAATTATTAACAATTTCAAATTGTAAATGTGTGCTAGTGTGTATTGTATAATCATTAATATTTGGAAACTAATTACTCTTAAAGGTCCTCAATAGAATGTAATTAAAAAACATGGAATAGCACTCAAACAAGCCCTCATTTTTCCCATTCATGTGAATTTCATATTTCTTTGCCATTTCACATTTAAGGAAGGACAAGATGGTTAAATAATTAAGGGTGAACTCCCTTAATTTTGGAGCTGCTTGGGACTGTTACAGTAATATGCCTCTTATATTTAATGTTTATTTGTAAGAACTGTAATCTTGACAAGACCATAGGAACGAGCAAGTTTTGGCTTACTTTGCCTTGACAAGTATACACTGAACCAATGTACTGTATTTATGGTTTGGATAAGTTATAAATTCTGCAAAAATTTAGAAAATACCTATGAAACCATCACAAGTCTACCCTCAATCTCTAAGGAGGACTTGTCAGTTTTATGAAAGGGGAAGAGTCTTATTTAGAGAATTTTGTGTCCGTGTTCCAGTTGAAGCAATTATCGGTTGTGTGATTTAAGTAAACTCAGCAGGCCATAGTTTTCCGGCTGACATGTAGATTCCCTTCCAGCTCCAACATCTTTTAATTCTATAAAATTGGTTTCATCAAGCTTTGTACATATTCCACTTTCAGCTTCTTTGAAGGAGACATTTGCTGTGGCCAAAGTTACATTTTCAAAAGAGATGAATTCGTGGCTGATGTTCCTTACTTTTCCAACAGTCTTGAGTCAGTGCTTATAGATTTATATAAAACACAGATTAAGTACATATCACAAAAATAAGAAATCCGGTCCAGTTGTTCATCTACAGTCTGCCTCACTCACCTGTCTGTCTCAGAATTAAGTTGTTCTGGGAAAAAAAATGAGTTCAGGTTTCACTATCATTGCCTTTTATCATCAGTATCTTTATAAATCCAATCTTTCTTTGTCTTCCTAAGCTGGAAACATTACATATAAATCTACAGGTATATTTTGGCATTGCATTTATTCATACTACTAATGATAAAATGAAGTCCTGGTGTAGCGCTGTGGGCTAATGCATCAGACTGCAAAGTCGTCTGAACTGCAATGTTGGTGGTTCAAGCTCACCAGCTGCTCCTTGGAAACCCTATACAGGACCGATATGGGTTGGAATCTACTCAACGGCACTTAACAACAACAACAATGATAAAATGTACTCATCAAAAGAAACAAAGCCAAAGCAAAAAGTGTTCCTCACGACTTGAATATATGCAAGTTGGGCATTACCTATACATGTTACAAAATACAACACATTCTAAATGCTTCATTTTTAGGAAAGAGTAAGTTTTTATTCCAACTCAAGTAACAATCAACCCAGACAACTTTTTACAATTCAGTCATCCAAAATGCATCATTTCATAGTAATTCACCCCAACTTCTGGGCTGTGTGGACCCTAGGGTCTCAAGATGCTCAAAGGATTTGGGCTTTAACCCTGACTCGGGCTTTAGCAAACTGTTTTTTGTTGTTGTTAAGTGAGTCAGTGTTGAGTCAGTTCTGATTCATAGCAACCCTTATAGGGTTTCTGAGGAGCAGCTGGTGGGTTTGAACTGCTTATCTTGTGGTTTTCAGTCCAATGCTGATCTACTGTGCCACACTAGATAGAAGTCTGATTGTTGTTGTCAAGTGACATGAACTCAGTTCTGACTCATAGTGACCCCCTATAGGGTTTCTGAGGGTGTATATCTTTGTAGGAGCAAAAAGCCTTATCTTTCTCCCTGTGGTTTACAATCCAGTGCTTACTCTACAGAACTGCCATGCTACCAGCTGTAGATCTCGGGGGGCGAGGGGGGCGTGGAACAAAAGTGGTTATGAGTCAGGCTGCTAACCTCAAGATCAGCAGTTCAAAACTACCAGCCATTCCATGGGAGAAAAATGAGGCTTTCTGCTCCTGTAAAGATTTATAGCCTCAGAAATCCTATGTAGGGTCGCTATGAGTCAGAACCAAATCCACGGCACATAACCAACACCACCACCATCATTAGTTTATTATTCTGCAAATTGTGGGAATGCAATAGAATGATGCCTGTAATGGTTAATTTTTTTTATGTCCCTACTTGGCTAGACTATGGTGTTCAGTTGTTTCGTAACAGACTAGTCTACTGGTATAAATTACAGATGTAACTTATACTCACAATCAGTTGTTAACTCTAAGTATAGCAGATTATTTTTCATAATGTGGGGAAACCTCATCCAGTCAGCTGAAGGTCCTAAGAATAAAAACAGGTCTCCAGAAGAAGGAATTTTGCCTCATGACTGTAACAGAAATCATGTTTCCAGATTGCTGCCTGCCCTGTAGATTTCTGGTTTTCCAGCCCCCACAATTGGAGTCCTGGTGTGGCGCTGTGGGCTAATGGGTCAGATTGCAAAGTCATTTAAACTGTAAGGTCAGTGTTTCAAGCTCACTAGCTGCTCCTTGGAAACCCTATACAGGGTTGCTATGGGTTGGAACTGACTCAACGGCACTTAACAACAACAACAACAACAACAATTGGGACAACCAACTCTTTCAGTGGGAACTGACTCGATGGCACCTAAGAACAACAACAATGTCTTTATCTCTGTCTCTAATTATATCTACATCTGATAGGATATAGAGATAAAGATCCTATTGGTTCTATTTCTTTGGTGAACCCTGACTAATACAATGCCTAAGAAGTCCTTGGTGTGTTGCTCTGGAATACGCACTGGACCACAAGGTTGGTTTGAACAAGTTCGGTGGTTCAAACTCAACAGCTGCTCCTGTGAAACCCTGGTGTGACTCTTTAGGGTAAGCACTGAACTGAACTTTAGGGTAAGCACAAGGTTGGTGGCTCATCCCCACCAGCCACTCCTTGGAAACCCTATATAGGGTCACTGTGACACTATGAATCAGAACCAATCCAACAATACTTAACAACATCCATATGTTTCATTTCAGATATAAACTTCCGTGATTCTTAGTCAGGGGTTTGCTTGCAGAAGTCTGCAGGAGGCTCTCTAGCTGCCCCAGGAGGACTTCTCGGGCCCTGAAACCATCAGGAAAATGATGCTCACTGATACTGAAGAGCCACCTAATGACTTAATGGGTTTTAATATGAGCGGCTAGGTTTTAATTTTCTCTTATAGCAGATTCCCTGGGGGAAAGTGTACTTTGCAGTGAAATAATAACCACATAGGATATTTCAATTGCTACAGGATATCTTATTTGGGAATCAAGTTTAAGTCACATTCCTCCAGTCATTTTCATACTCAGAACAAAATAAAAGCCCCCAGAAGAATAATTTACACTTAGAGATGAAATCTGTTGGAATTTTAAAAGTAATCTAAGAGTTAAGTATCTGTAAATATTTAAAACAGAGTGAAATCCCATATAGCACTGCTACTAATGTCTTCCAAGTTTGAGTAGAAGCCAAGAAGGACAAGTAAATTCCCTGGGAATGCTTCTGTATTAAACTGCTAACTCCATGGTCAAGTCTGGTGGTGGTGAGTGGCGCTTGTGTGCAGTGGTCTTGGTTTCTACTCATTGTGACCCTGTATAGGGTTCTCAAGGAATGGCTGGTGGGTTTGGAGCGCTAACCTTGAGGTTAGCAATCCAGTGCTTACCCTAAAGAGCCACACCAGGACTCCTGGTCATGTCTAATGACTGAAATTATAACAGAGAGTTGAGTATTTCAGGGGTATAGATTAGAGTCCTGGTGTGGCTCTGTGGGTTAATGCGCTGGACTGAAAAGTCGGTTTGAACTGCAAGGTCGGTAGTTCAAGCTCACTAACTGCTCCTTGGAAACCCTATACAGGGTCGCTATGAGTTGGAATCTACTCGATGGCACTTATCATCATCAGCAGCAACAACAGATAAGAATAAGGCATAAATTCTCCATACAAGCCCACAGTCAACTCTATTTAAACAAAAAGGAATCATTTTGTACAGGTTGCTGAATAGTCATTTTTCCTCTCGGATGAACTTGAATAGGAATACTCTCATATAAAGACTAGTCTACACAATAAAATGAAATAGGTCTTTCTGCCTGAATTCCCAGGAATTCGCCCTTACCCCTACTGGTCACATGTATCATAGCTTTACACGCTATACTAGGTTTCTTTAATTATGAACCATGTTTGATGCTTAGTCACATCATTTTATTTCATCTCAGCAACCCTGTGAAGGAGCAGTTGTGCACTGCTTTACACAATAGTGAAACTCAAGGTCCCAAGAGGTGATGGTATGTGTGTACTACCAACTACCTTTCTTCAAAATCAGAGGAGGACAGTCCTTGGTTGTAGTCATTCATTCATGCATGTGTGCGTGCATTCATTCAGGTCTTGTCCTCTTTTTAGTATGTTGTTGTTGTTGTTATGTGCCGTGGAGTCAGTTCCGATTCATAGCGACCCTGTACAGGGTTTCCGAGGCTGTAAATCTTTACAGGAGCAGATAGCCTCATCTTTCTCCCGCGGAATAGCTGGTAGTTTCGAACTGTTGACCTTGCGGTTCACAGTCCGATTCGTAACCACTATACTACCAGAGCTCCTTTTTAGTATAGTCTAAGGAAATCTTCCCATACATCTAGCCCATACACCCCCTCTTCTCGCTCAGTTTTCACTGGAGAAGAAAATAGGAGAAATCATTAGCTCAACTGTGACTTCACATCCATCATCTGATTATTTCTCCGTCTTGCATTTTTCTGGGTTGAATTATAAAAAAAAACAAACAACTGGTTTTCTTCCAAATTATTTTCAAAGGATCTCTTCTCTCTTAGGAGTGGAGTTACAAATGAGAAACAGTATTTTAGTAAGGAATGATTACCACAGTGTTTTTGCATTAGCACCGTGACATTTCTAATAATCTGTGTAGAAGACTATATTTTTTTGGCATCCTCCTAAGTGCCTTTTGAAAACCTTTGTGATACACTAAATAGCTACTGACTAATTTGTTCTGGCAGAAAAATGAGTTCACTATTACTGAAAATATGTTTTCTATCACCAGATCTTGTGTAGGTCACTGAGTGTTTTTTTACAGGCGGAAGAGAGTAGTATTTGCCTGCAATGAAACATTATCAAATGGAGAGTCCTTTGTACTGTGCTGACATTTCAACCTGCCCTCACATTAGACAAATGCAAATCATAGTCAATTTTCTATGAGGTGAGATTTCAATATTTTGCATCTCTGTAGTTATGCATCAGTTGGAATCTTTTTTTTTTTTTCAAGCAAGGTAAATGAAGGGTGTGGGAGACAGACTGTGAATAAACAACTGTGAAAAACTAACTCAAATCAGCCTTCAGCTTAGCAACTGAGATAATGCCATTTCTCTAGAGAAGTTCCAAATATAGAGAAATAATGGGTAACAGTTTACCACAAGCTGTGTAGCTCCCTAAGCCAGCAGGGGCTGTGCAGTGAGTGTGGGTGGACTGCAGAGTCCCCACAGTGAATCCAGAGGTTGATTAAGGATGTGATATTGGTGGTTCCAGTGGGTGTAGCTGAGTGGGGGCAGGGGTCATAGCTCATTTTTTTTCTTCCCATGCAGAGGTGTGGGCCGCTATCGTGTAAGCTGCAGATGTGAATGATTAGGATGTTAAGTAGGAGAAAAGAAAGCTCCTGATTATTCTTCTTTTGGAAAAAATCAGAAGGATAAAATTCAGCCATCTTCAAGCCTTTTCATTTGCGTATGATTTGTCAGCACCATGAGGATGCTGACTTCCTTTTCATAGGTGAGATTACTACCTGCTGACACCAGGAGTGGGGAGGGCAGACATATGTGTGAAAAAGAAAATGATGCTCTAAGGGTAGCTTCTTTTTGATGTTTGCTAAATGGCTCTTCTGAAGGACTATGATGTGCCTGACCCAAGCCATGGTATAATCATCTCATGTAAGTGAAAGCTGGACAATGAAAAAGGAAGACTGAAAAAGATTTGATGCCTTTGAGTTATGTTGTTGGTAAGGGAATATTGAATATAACACAGGCTATCAGAAGAACAAGGAGTTCTGGTAGCTTTGTGGTTTACGAGTAGGGCTGCTAACCACAAAAGCAGCAGTTCAAATCTACCAGCTGCTCTGTGGGAGAAAGATGAGGCTTTCTGCTCCCGTAAAGATTTACAGCCTTGGAACCCCTATTCAGGGTTACTATGAATGGGAACTGACTTCATGCCACGTGACCACTGCCAAAGGAACAATCAAATCTGTCTTGGAAGAAGTACAAGCAGAATGCTCTTTAGAAGCCAAGATGAAGAAACTTCATCTCAAGTATTTGGGGCATATTAACAGGAATGATCAGTCCCTGGAGAAGACCAATATGCTTGGTAAAGTGGAGGGTCAGCGAAAAAGAGGAAAACCTTCAATGAGACGAATTGACAAATAACTGCAATGATGAGCTCAAGCGTAGTAGCAAATATGACGATGGCAAAGGACCAGGCAGTGTTTCATTCTGTTATACATGGGGTTACTGTGAGTGGGAACCAACTCATCGGCACTGCTAATAACAACAAATGCCCTTTCTTGTGTTAAAATTAAGTGTTTAGGGCATTGGCAGCCATAGGATTTTAATATTGAGAATGCAGGGCATCACTTACTAGACAAATCCCAAGATGCGAAAAAGCAACTGTCCGTTCTGATAACGAATTACGACTCCCTGGTCTTTGTCTTTAGCTACGCACAACAGAAAAGTCTGATCATTTAGCATAATGTGCCTTGTACGCTACTACAGTCACTTCCGTACTGATGAAAAGCTCCCTGATCAAAATCACTCTGACAAATACATATTTAATTAGAGTTTTTAGACATCTAAAGGGGGAGGGAGAAACAAAGACCCCCCCATACATGACCCTTATCAGAGATGTCACGTTTGCATCATCCTCAGATGCCACAGGGTAAAATCTCAAATGAAATGAAATGACAGAAACTGTGGCTAGTTATTTAACAAGACCATTATCTTTGGATGGAATTAGAAATTTTTCAGAATTAGAGCTTTATGGAGATTTTGTTGTGTTATAGCGTTTCGATTTATAATTTTCTGATTCAAATGTATCCTCCGTATTCATTTTAGAGGAGCAAGTAACAAGCTTAATCCACGGCATTTAATCATTGAAATTTGTTTTGACATTTTTAGAACATGGACCCCAATACTGAGATGTGACTACTTTGCGACAAATTTGCAAGGGAAGTGACACGTCACATGGGGAACTTACAAACAGAAATAAATGGACTAACCTGAATGTGAGGAAAGAGAATAGAAGAGACCACAATATAGAAAAACCGACAGCAATGTAAAATGCAAGGTTTTGTAATTGCCGCTCTCCAAAGTCAAAGAATAACCTTGCACACATTGTCCATGCTTCCCCCATCCCATCATGCTTTGCTACTCTACCCGAAGCCCCCTTTAAGATTTAACGTGGAAAAATTACAAGATGGAACGTAAAAGTAAGTTTTGCAACTTGTAGTTAATGGATAAATGCTCAATCACCTCTGTGGGAGCCCATAGTGTCCTCTAAACACCATAACGGTGTTTATTGACCTGTTCTCAGACCTTGCCAAGATGCTTTAGTGCTGTCCACACCAAAAAACAGAGGCCAAAAAATAGCAGTCCATTCTGGCTCGTGGCAGTCCATGTGTGCAAAGTCAAACTGCACACTCTAAGGCTTTCATGGCTATGAAGCAGTTTGTCTGGCCTTTCTTCCTGGGGTTCTAGCCATCAACCTTTTTATTTAATAGCCATGTGCTTAACGATACACATCATTCAGGAAGTGTCTACACAGATAAACAATAGTTAAGAAATACCCTCTCCAAGTGGCCTGTTGCCCTCATCCTTGCCACTGCCCTGCTGCCGAGAAGAAATCAACCACAAGGATGAGCGGTGTCCCCTGGGCCCCTCCAGCAGGCCTGCCCTCTAGGCCTCAGAAGAGGGAGGACTGTCCACTGCTGATCTTGCCAATAAGACAGGATTTTAAAGCAGAGAAGCAGAGCAGTAATGTGCATCACCCAGTTTTATTTTAAGCATTAGAATGGAGATTGTTGGGCATAAAATGTAAGGAGGCCTGGTGGGGTAAGGGGTAAGTGCTTGGCTACCAACTGAAAGGTTGGCTGTTCAAACCCACCCAGTGGCTCCATAGAGAAAAACCTAGTGATCTGCTCGTGCAGGGATGACCTATAGGGCAGTTCCACTCTGTTACATGGGGTCGCTAGCAGTCAGATTTAACCTAACAATTACATGTCTAGGTATGGGGAGCATAGGGGTGTTGGTGTCAGATAGACCTAAATTTGAATTCCAGTAGCTCTTTGACCATCTCTGTACTCCAGATACTTCCATCGTAAAACAGCAACTAGAACCATTGACTTTAGGGTGACCGTGAGGCTGAAATGAGGTCATGTGTGTGCTGCCTTAGCATGACTTCTGCCTAATTTCTCTTCCCTGGTTCTTGTCTTCACTTTTGGGTTTGAGAGAGACTTATTTTCTTGGTAATTGCTGTTTACTTAAGCTGTCAAAATATATTTGTTTTCCCTAAAATGATCTGGATAGGGTTTCCAAGGCTATAAGTCTTTATGGGAACAGAAAGTCTCTTCTTTCTCCCACAGACAGCTGGTGGGTTTGAACTGCCATTCAGAGCTTATCCTACAATCCCACTGGGACTCCTAACCCCCAGTTTTGTTGTTATTTGTTGTTAAGTGTTGTTGAGTTGATTCCAACTTGTAGATATCCTATGTAGGGTGTAAATCTTTTCAGGAGCAAAAAGCCTTATCTTTCTCTTGCGGAGCAGCTGGTGGGCTCGTTGTTTCATGACACTTGGAAAATAGAAATTCCATATCTTTCTGTATATTAAAAAAAAAAAAAAAACTCAGTTTGAGCCTACATTTGCTAAGTTTGGTGTGAAAAAGTCCAAATTCTATCAGTTTGGGGGGAAAGGAGGAGGAGGGAAAAAGTTTCTTCTCCCATTTAGATCGTACAAACATTGTTGTTACTATTGGTGGCTTTTGAGTTGACTCCAACTCATAGTGAACTTACATGCAGCAGGATGAAACATTGTCTTATCTGTGCCGTTAGGATCTTTGAGATGTTTGAACCCATTGCTGCAGTTTTTTGGTCCATCCAGCTCATTGAGGGTGTTCTTCTTTTTCAATAACCCTTTACTTGACCAAACACAATGTCCCTTAGAGGGGTTCGTCTTCTCTGATGATGTGTCCAAGTAAATGAGTTGACGTCTTGCCATCCTTACTTCTAAGAAGCATTCTGGTTCTTTCTTTCTTTCCTTTTAGATTCCTTGTTCATTCTTCTGGCAGTGCACAGTATATTGTGTATTCTTCACCAGAGTTGAATGCATCAATTCTTTAATTCTTTATGCAAGCATGGTAAAATCTTATCAGTGTACACAATAGTTTCTCCTTGTCTGTCTGTCAGTGTTGCTGCTCCAGCAGACCACAGATACCACCCTATGGCTCTACATTCCATCTACCATGGAATATTCTCAGATGCTCCCAAGATGCCATGTTGGGCTCTGATACACGAATCCACACTATAACACAGGCAAACCTTGAGAACACGCTGAGTGAAATAAGTCAGACACAAGAAGATAAACACAAGTATTGTATGATACAGCCTAGATGAAGTATCTGGTCTATGCAAATGCATAGAGACCAGGTTTATCAGTGGTTACCAAGCACGAGTGAGAGGGGGATAGTGAAGTTAGAGCTGAGTTCAGTTGTTGTTGTTATGTGCTGTGGAGTCGGTTCCGACTCATAGCAACCCTGTACAGGATTTCCGAGGCTATAAATCTTTACGGGAGCAGAAAGCCTCATCTTTCTCCAGGGGAACAGCTGGTAGTTTCAAACTGCTGACCTTGCGGCTCGCAGCCCGGTTCGTAACCACTACGCTACCAGATAAATCAGCAAAGATTTATTTACCTCTAAGTCTGACCCTACTTGAGTGGTATGGAGGAAAAGTACAAATGAAAGCTGTTCCTATATTTAAATATGTCCTGGTGTGGCACTGCAGTGGACTTCCAGGTCAGTTTGAACCACAAGGTCGGTGGTTCAAGCCCATCAACCAATCCTCAGAAACCCTATAGAAAGTCAAAATTGGCTTGATGGCACTCAACAACAACAAATATTACCAGAAGAATACAGTGACGCTATAAGATAAACAAACATTGGACTGGGAACCACAAGATTGGTGGTTTGAGCCCACCAGTTGCTCCACAGGAGAAAGATGAAACTTTCTGCGCCCAGAAAGATTTATAAATTTGGAAATGCTATACAGGGTCACTGTGAGTCAGAACCCACTCAACTCAGCTGTTCATGGAAAGGTGGAAGGTTCTAGCCCATTCAGAGGTGCATTGGAAGAAAGGTTTAGTGATCTAAAAAAAAACCAAACAACCAGCCATTGAGGTGGGGCTATAAAGACATGAAGTGACTGGCTTACAGGTTTTCAAGAGGGAGTTTAGTTTCAGAGTGTGTAGGGAAGGTAGAATGCCTACTGAATACTTCTCATTTTGTCTAGGTGGGCCTGGTGAAAGGGTATGGGGATAAATAAGATTCTTTTGATTTAATAGTGAGTAATCGTTATCAGAAAACCAAAAAGGAAGAACACACTCAGCATTTCTCAAGCTGGGGGAACTGAAGAAAAAATTCAAGCCTCGACTTTTGTTATTGAAA
>NW_006408524.1:22416717-22449378 GCF_000296735.1 Chrysochloris asiatica
AGACTATTGAAGAATTGATGCCTTTGAGTTATGGTGTTGGAGAAGAATATTGAAAGTGCCATGGGCTGCCAAAAGAACAAATAGATCCGTTTTGGAAGAAGTGCAGCCAGAGTGTTCCTTAGAGGCCAAGATGGCCAAACTTTGTCTCTCATACTTTGGACATGTTGTCAGGAAAGACCAGTCACTGGAGAAGGATATCATGTTTGGTAAGGTGAAGAATCAGAAAAAAAGAGAAAGACCCACATCGAGATGGATTGGCCTGGTGGCATCATCGATGGACTCAAGCGTGGCAACAATAGTGAGGCTGGCCCAGGATCGGGCAGTGTTTCATTCTGCTATGCATAAGGTCGTTATGAGTCGGTATTAATTCGATGGCACCTAACAATAACAACAATTGTTATCATGACTAATTATGATGATCACAACTGTAAAGGTAGACGTTTTCTAACATAAAAGGGGAGTCGTTAATCTTACATTCCAGGAACAGATGATCCTAGGATCATCAAGAGAGAAGAGCATGATCAGAATGTGGGACCCTATCCAGCGAACTAGTAACACCAGAGATAGAGGTAGAGATGAGTACAGGAGAGATAGAGCAGCTGAGGACTCTAGAATCATGGAAAGAGAGGGAATGAATGCTGGTGGCCAGGAGGCAGACTTGCAGAATGTGCCCTTTGGTTGTTTAAATGGTTATATATTCCTAAGTGTTTTTGTGTACATCCCCTACGCACACCCAAAACCAACAACAACAACAACAAAAAAGAGGGAATAGAAGCAAATACTGTTGAATGACAATGTATGGAGGATATTGTAATTATTGCAATGAAATGATGAGTGTAAAACTGATGTTCTCCCATATAAATTATCACTCAACTCACAATAAAACTTACTGAAAAAAAACCCCAAAAATTAGCCATCGAAAACCCTAGAGAGCACAGCTCTGCTCACATAGGGGGCCACTATGAGTTGGAACCCACTGATTTGCTTCTCTTGCTGATGCAGCTGTGTGTGGGGAGAGGGGAACAGAACAAACTAAGAGATCACTGCACACCTATGACATGTGCTGAACAATTTTCCTGGCTCATTCATATTCCTCAGTTCACTTAATCATCACCACCCTCTGAAGGGAGTCCTGGTGTGGCACTGTGGTATAAAGCACTGGACAACAAGGTTGGTTTGAACCACAGGTTGGCAGTTCAAACTCTCCAGCTGCTCCTAAGAAACCCTATATGGGGTAGCTATGAGTAAGAACCCAACTCCACGGCACTTAATAACAGCAGCAACCCTCTGAAGAGCCCAAGCTTGAGGGGAAAAATGTAGCCATAGAGAATAGGAAGGAAGGGAGCTGGGAGTGACCACATAATGGATCTCTGCTGCCATCTTTGTGTGTCCTAGGAGGGGGCCTTGCTGTGTGGTGGGTAGGACTGCCCCACAGGGTTTCCAAGGCTGCACCTCTTCCTGGAAGCAGAGAGCAGTGGTGTCACAATGGAGTGTTTGGATGAGCATCACACCTGGTGACCCTGTTAGAGGGGATGACACCAGAAGGACTTCTAGAAAATTTGTGTGCAATGTTTCAGCAGAAATGGATCATTTTTTAATAAACATATCCGTGCATTTTCTTTTAAGTCAGCTTATGTATATCAATATACTTACAAGGCTAAAAGCTCTAGCTAATTTACTATTTAACCTTCTAATGGAGTCCTGGTGGGGTGCTGTAGGATAAGCACTCAACCACAAGGTCAGTTTGAATTAAAAAGTCAGCAGTTCAAACTCACCAGACACCTCTCAGAAACCCTAACCAGGGTCGCTATGGGTTGGAACCGACTCAACGGCACTTATCTACAACAGCAACAGTGGAGTCCTGCTGTGGCACTGTAGGATAAGCACTGGACTACTAACCACAAGGAGGCCTAGTGTGGCACTGAGGGTTGATGCGCTGGACTGCAAGGTCGATTTGAACCAAAAGGTCAGCGGTTCAAGCTCACCAGCTTCTCCTCACAAACCCCTATGCAGGGTCACTATGAGTCGGAACTGACTCGATGGCACTTAATAAAAACAACAATTAACAGCAGAGTCAGTGGTTCAAATGCAGCAACCACTCCTTGGAAACCCTATACAGGACCACTATGAGTTGGAACCAATTCAACAACACTTAACAGCAACAACAATGCAGTCAAGAAATCAAATCTCCAAAAGTCCTCTTTGAAGTTGTTTTTGTTTTTTTAAAGTTTTTATTGTGAATTGAGTGAACATAGATTTTACGCTCATCCTATTGTATTTCATTTCATTGCAATGATTACAATCCCCTCCGTGAATCATCATTCAACAGTATTTGCTTGTATTCCTTCTATTTATTTTGGTTGTACATAAAAACACTCAGGAGTGTATAATAATTTAAACAACCAAAGGGTACATTCTGTAATCTTGCCTCCTGGCCACCAGCACACAGCCTTTGTCTTTCCATGAGTCTAGAGTTTTCAGCTACTCCCTCTCTCCATGTCCTCATCTCTGTCTCCATCTCTGGTGGCCCTGCTTCTCTGGATAGGGTACCACACTCTGCTCATGCTCGTCTCCCTTGATGGTCCTAGGATCCTCTGTTCCTGGAATGTAACATTAACTACTCCCCGTTTTTTGTTCTAATACTTCTACCTTTACAGTTGTGACAGTAGCAATTAGTAATGATAACAGTTACTTACTACTGAATCATTCTTATGATTCAGCATCTTATGATCTTATTCCCATCTCCTTTCACCAGACCCATCTAGACATGATGAAAATTATAAAGTGGGACTCTATCTTCCCCTGCACACTCTGAAACTAAACCTCCTCTTGAAAACTTGTAAGCCAGTCACTTCGTATCTTTCTTGGCGCTCCCCACCCCCCCATTTTAGGTAGCCAATATCTAGGTTGCCTATCAACCCTGTATACAAGACCTCTTTAAAATTTTAAACAGCCAAGATGTCACTCTGAGAACTGAGGTGTGTGGGACTTAACCCATGGTATTTTCAGTGACTTCATATGCATGCAAAAGCAGAACCATGAATAAAGAAGCCATAGAAGAATCCATGCACTTGAATTGTGGTTTTGGTGAGGAATATTGAATGCGATATGGATTTCTAGAATAATCTATTTTGGACAAAAAGAACCAGAAAGCTCCTTGGAAGTGAGGATGATGAATTTTTGTCTCACGTACTCTGGACATAATATTAGGAGGGACTGGTCCCTGGAGAAAAAGATATTATGCTTCGTAAAGTGGAGGGTCAGAGGAAAAAAGGAAGACCCTCAATTAGATGGATTGACACAGTGGTTGTAACAATGGACTGGCTGAAAATAGAAACATTGTGAGAATGACACAGGAGCAGACAGTGTTTCATTCTGTTGTGTATATGGGGTCACTATGAGACAGAACCAACCTGACAACACTAAACAGCAAGACTGTGTTCCAGTCGGAGCTGCTATGACTCTCCAATGACAATGACACTTCTGATCATGTGATTTTTTCTGTACATGTCCTTGTTTTTGTTGCTGTCAGTGTTTTTACAGTTCTTGATTTTGTTCAAATTTTCTGGTGTTTTAGCTACAACTTTGTGCTAATTAGAATTTGTAAACCTCTATCAATCACTTTTCTGAGAATGAAGTTGTAATGAAAGAAAAAGGAGAACTATCAAAACGGTTTGAGCTCATAATAATGTTAATATATCGTAACTAATAAGGTTGTAGCACAACGGAAAAAGATTTTACAAAACTGAATTTACAAAAAAAGATTTTGTTGTTAGTATTTATATATAATCTACAAAATGTTATGTTTAAGCAATTTACAATTACATGTATTACATTGGATTCTATGGTTATAACCGAAAGTAAACATTACTAAGGATTCTGTATGGTCTTGTCTGGGAGGAGGCCCCGGGGGAGAGGGATGACACCATGGATGGTCACCAATTCGAGGAATGCCATTGGTAGACTGTCACATTGTCCTTCCATGGAGCAGCTGGAAGGTTCAAACCATGACTTTTTGGTAAGCAGCCAAGTGCTTAGTCACTGCACTACCATGGCTCCTTTCCTAGGATGTAGCAGATCAAAACCAAAGAAGAGTTACCCCAATCTATAGAAGTTAGCCAGACAGGAGACCCCAAGTAGTTTAGCCTGAGCCAACCAGGCATTAAAGGTAATATAGGACTCCTTGTGTAACTTTGTAGGATCAACAGTGGACTGCAAACCACAAGGTCAGCAGTTTAAACCCATAAATCTCTCCTTGGAAATCCTATATAGGATTGATTTGAGTTAGAACCGACTTGATGCCACTTAGCAGTTACGACAGCATCTTACGTAATTGCTTGAGTATTCTTGACAAAGACTACTCTTTATCTAGTCTAACTTATATTTCCTTAATTAAGGAACCCTGGTGGCATTCTTGGATAAACCTTGGACTGCTAACCACAAACTCAGTGGTTCAAACCCACCAGTCACTCTGAGGGAGAAAGATGAAGCTGCCTGCTCCCATAAAGATCTGAAACCCTATAGGGGGACGTGATGAGAAGAGAAAGACTAGACGGCAGTGCATTTAGGTGTTTGGCTGGTGACACAGTGGTTAAGTGTTCGGTTGTTAATAGAAAGGTCATGCTTTGAACCCACTATTTGCTCCATGGGAGAAAGATGTGACCGTTTGCTTCCATAAAGATTACAGCCTTGGAAACCTTATTGAGCAGTTATATAAAGGTAGCGTAGTGGATTCTGAGTTGAGGTCAGCAGTTCAAATCTACCAGATACTCCCCTGGAGGAAGATGAAACTTTCTGCTCCTATAAAGTTTTATAGCTTTGGAAACCCTATGCAGCTATGAGTCAGAACTGACTCCAATGCACACAACCACCATGACCATCATTCTTCATATAGGGTCACTATAAGCCAGAATCAACTCATTGGTAATGGATTTGGCTTGGGTTATTTTGGCGGTATAATGCTTAAGCACTTGATTGCTTACCAAAAGGTCAGTGACTCAAACCCACTAATGGCTCCATGGGAGAAAAGACCTGGGATGTGTTCTTACAAAAATTACACCCTAAAACTCCCTGTGGGACAATTCTTCTGTCTCCTTTGAGGAGGAGTGGAGTTGAGGGCACACAATAGCACCAACAGCATTTCCTTATTTGGTGCTGTTCCATGGTTCTTAAAGTTTCTGAAAGCCCTCAAGAGGCTAGAGAACCACAAAGGTTTACTTTTCTAGATTAACCCTGTTTTGCATCATGTAATGAATCAAAGGAACATGATTTTAACTAAGTTATTATTGTTAAGTGCTGTTGCATCTGTTTTGACTCACAGCGATACTGTATAGGGTTTCCAAGAAGTGGCTGGTGAGCTTCAACCTCCAACCTAGAAGTTAGCAGTCCTGCGCTTATCCTACAAAGCCACACCAGGACCCCATTTTAACTAAGTAGAGCACCTGAACTACCACTATTTCCATTCTAGGAAAATAAAACAAAACCTGAATCAATGAAAAAGAGATACCAAAGAAGGAGATGCCGGTTTGCTTACTTAGGTTTTGTTTTGTGGCTCTTTTTTTTTTTTTTTTTTTTAAATCTCTGTTCATTATTTGTAAAAATGCTTCCCTTCTACAAGCAAATGATCTGCTTGCTACGGGCCAGGCACTGTGCTAATGCAATTAATGCAATTTTATTAAATCCCCAGATTATCCCTGTAGGGTTGCTGTTGTCCTCTTCCATATATAAGGAGACCCAGACTCAGAGGGGTTAATGAACATAGCAAAGATCGTATCGCTCACAAGCAGACAAGCTGAGGTTCAAATCCCCGCCCCCCGTCAGTCTATTCCTAAACCCATGCCCTTAAACAGATACTGTACTGAGCTCGACTGGTCATGACATCAATATGTACCTCACAGGGCTAATGTGAAAATGTAAAGAGATGATAAATATAAAAAGTTGTCTGGAAGACTATAAAGTCCCTACAAAGGTTCGCTGTGGTTATTTCTCACAGCTTTACACATGGCCTACCCTGCTGTTCTTAGTGGCTGACAAGTCTATATTAATCCCGTAATTCATTCTTAAACCACCAAAGTCTTGTTTGCTTGGCTTTCTCTATAGCCAAAGGGAAACAGAAAATATGCCTTTTGTAAGAAGAGCTTAACACCTGCTGCCACAGGGTACTAAACCATCTGGATCATCAGAGAAGTATAGACTCACTTACAAAAGACTTGGATTAATTTGGACATTGTTTCCCTACATAAACCAGGCATAAAGAAGCAAGAAACCCAGGGAAGGATAATCATGCTTAGAGTAGAAGCACTTATTATAAATAATTACCATGCAATTAGCCACAACTTCCCTGGAATCTGTAGCCTTCGGCTAGTTTTAGGAGTTACTCCTTCCTTACTAAGTGTAAGAATACAGAAGCCCTTCGATGACTTTATCTCTGCCTTATAGCTGGGGAACTGCCATCTGGGTCTACTTCACATGTAATGAAGCCTTCAAAGCTTCTATCTGAGGTGCACAACAGCTGTGGGGTTCCTTCAGCTGGATCTATAAGCCCTCCCACTCTTTCAATAGCAGAGAGCCTTTTGTTGAATGCAAGAGATATGATGTCTTTTCTTAAATAAAGTGTTTATTGAGCAAGTTAATATACTGTTCAGGGCATGACAGTTCTCCTTTTGGAGTGCCTCAGAGCTGTGTTTCCAAGCTGAGAGGCCGCTCCCTTGAAGATACACAGCAACACTGAAAGGGATAATGGTAGACACATAGATGAGCATGAATAGAGGCACAGACACTTCTAAGAGGACATGACTGTCTGCAAGGTTAATCAATCGTCCTTGTTTTCATTCCAGGTCCACATTTATTTTGGTGGCAGCAGCTACAGATATGAAATCAAACCTCCGAACCTAACCAACTGGAAGTGTGTTTACCTGCTCAAGATGTGTAAACGAGTTATTCTCTGTGTCTTCCGAATTGACATACAAAGGCTGTAGGCAAATGAAAGACCAGTTTTTGTTTTTTTGTTGTTGTTGTTTTTATGGTATCTAGATACAAGTAAGAAACCCTGGTAATTTAGTGGGTTACACATTGAGCTGTTAACTGCAAGGTCAGTAGTTCAAATCCACCAGTTACTTTGAGAGAGAGAGATATGAGGCTTTCTGTTAGCATAAACATTTACAATCTCAGAAACTCTACACAGGGTTGCTGTGAGTCAGGATTGACTTGACATCACACAGCAGATACAAGCAGTGGGAGAAAGTCGAGACTATCTGCTCCCTTAACTGTTTACAGTGTTAGAAGCCCATACAGGATCACTATGAGTTGGTATCGACTTGCTGGCAGTGAATTTGTTTTTCGTTTAGATACAAGTGAAGTGCCCCTGGGTATTGCACACAGTTAAGCACTTGATTACCAACTTGGAAGACAGGCTTGGTGATCTGCTTCTAAAAACAGTGAAAGCCGATGGAACAGTTTTACTGTGCTGCACAGACCATCACCATGAGTTGGAACTGACTTCTATGGCAATCGGTTTACTGGTGTGGATAAAGCCCTGGACCACAAGGTCAGTTTGAACCACAAGGTCAGAGGTTCAAACTCACCAGCCTCTCCTCAGAAACCCTATGCAAGAGAGCTATGAGTCAGAACCGACTCGACAATACTTGACAAAAACAACAAAGGGAAAGCTCAGGAAAGAGCATACAATGATCAGGAAAGAAAGTATCTTGGATGAGACAGTTGTAAAGAGAATACAATGATCAGGAAAGAAAGTACCTTGGATGAGACAGTTGTAAAGAGCATACAAAGATCAGGAAGGAGAGTACCTTGGATGAGACAGTTGTAAAGAACTACAGTCAAACGCCTGAAACCTCACATGTTGTCATCATCGACATTGTTACTGCTACGTTGTTGTTGTTTTAGGTGCTTTCTAGTTGGCTTCCCCTCAGGGTGACCCCATGCACCACAGAATGACCCATTGCGTGGTCCTGTGCCAGCTTCACAATGATTGGGATTTCTGAGTCCACTGCTGAGAGCACTGTGTATTTTGACTACCTTCCAATCCAGGGGATCACTTTCTAGCACGATTGTTGTTATTAAGTGCCTTCAAGTCGGTTCCGACTCATAGCAATCCTGTATAGTGTTTCTGAGGTGTTTAAATCTTTGCAGGAGCAGAAAGCCTCATTTTTCTCCCACTGAACAGCTGACGGGCTTAGCCCAGAGACCTTGTGGTTCACAGTCCAGTGCTTATGGTATGGAACCAACATGCTCCCTTCTAACATATACTGGACAATAATCTATTGTGAGCCATAGGAGTTCATAAATAGATCGCCAGATATGTCCACCATGGGTGACCCTGCTGGTATATGAAATACCAGGTGCAGACCATCCAGCATCACAGCAAGTCACAAGAAGTCATCACAAGATGACAAAATGATAGATGGGTGGTAGATTTTTGTAATATTTAAGCCCTCAAAAGTACTTTATATGCACCATGGCATTTTTAAAAATAGTTTGAGGTAGTGGTGGTGAGCCATCAAGTTGGTTCCAACTCATTACAACCCTGTATAGTGTTTCTGAAGCTGTAAGTCTTTATGGGAGCAGAAAGCTCCATCTGTCTTCTGCAGAGTCGCTGGTGAATTCAAGCTGCTCACCTTGTGGTTAGCAGCCTAACACATAACCCACTATGCTACCAGAGCCCCTACAATTTGAGGTAACTAGTATTATTTTAACTACGTATGGATAAGAAATTTGAGGTTAGGTAACTTTCTTAAGGTCAACAGTATCAGGTTCTACATTTTCAAACCTGAGTCTGACTGCCAGAGTCTGACTCTTGTAACAAACAAGAACCTGCCTAGAATATGTGGTTGTTGTTGTTGAGTGCCATTGAGTCAGTTCCTACCCATAGCGACCCTGAATAGGGTTTCTGAGGAGAGGCTGGTGAGTTTGAAACACCAACCAAAAGTATAAACTGACCTTGTGGTCCAGTCCGTTATCCAGGCACAGCTGCAGTGAATAGAAGGGTTTGGAGGCGTTCTAAACTCATCTGGTCTGATCATTCTGACTATTTTAAACCATTGTTTTCAGAAAAGTCAATCAGACAAGAAAGCTAAAACAAAATTTCTTTGCAAATCTATTTCTTTTGCTGACCTTTTGGAATTTTCAGTCCAAGACAGGGGCTGCAAATATTTTCTGTATCCATTGCACCCTACCAGTTGGCTATCGATTCGTCGTACTGTGGTGGCTTGTGTGTTGCTGTGATTCTGGAAGCTATGCCACTAGTATTTTAAATATCAGCAGGATCACCCATGGTGAACAAGCTTCAGGAGAGCTTCCAGACAAAGTTAGAGTAAGAAGAAGGAGAGGGAGACCACTTGGGAATGCTTAGCCACTGAAAACCTTATGAAGAGCAGCACAGTATCGTCATATGCAGTACTGAAGATGACGTTGGGAGGCACTCAAAATACGACTGGGGAAGAGCTGCCTCCACAAAGTAGAGTTGACCATGATGAAATTCATTTAGCAAAGCTCTCTAGACCTTCATTTACTGAATGAGAAGAAACGGTTATAAACATTAATCCAAAATCTGAATATGAAATATAAGCAGTATGAAACTAGAAAAATAGGAAGCCCTCCAAATGAAATGGATCATGTAAGGACAAGTGCATTGTCATTATGAAAGTTTTATAAAACGTTACTCTACTACTTGATGTACTCTTTATACTATCATATGTATATTTTAAGTAAGGTACAGATCTTGAAGGCGTTTGGACCTTAGCTTTTCAGATAATTAAAAGGTATATTTGTCAGAGTAAGTACGTACAACCTATTTTATTTAACACTTTGCTAACTCGGATTAAAGCTTACATATTTAGATATCTAGTTTAATATCTTATTATCTGGAGTCCTGGTGTGGTGCTGTGGGTTAATGTGCTGGACCACAAGGCTGGTTTGAAGTACAAAATTAGTTCAAGTTCAAGTTCAAGCTCACCAGCTGCTCATGGGAAACCCTATACAAAGTTGCTATGAATTGGAACCACTCAAAGGTATGTAACAGCAATGAATGGATTATCACTTATCACAAGATAAAGTGATTCAAATCTTAGTAGCTTATAAGGTGGAAACAACACAAATGTCCATCAACAACAGATGAATGGATAAGCAAAATGGGGTATATGCACACAATAGAGTATTATTCAGCCTGATGTGGCACTGTAGGATAAGCACTGGACCGTGAGGTTATTTTGAACTGCAAGATTGGCAGTTCAAACTCACCAGCCACTCCTTGGAAACCCTATACAGGGTCGCTATGAGTCAGAACCGATTTGACGGCACTTAACGCCTGGTGCGGCACTGTGGGTTCATGCGCCAGACTGCAAAGCCGTTTGAACTGCAAGGTCGGCAGTTCAAGCTCACCAGCTGCTCCTCGGAAACCCTATACAGGGTCGCTATGGGTCGGAACCGACTCGACGGCACTTCACAACAACACAACAACAACATTATTCAGCCAGAAAGAGAAGTAAAGTTCTGACACATAGTCCGACTTTAAAACATTATGTTAAATGCAATAAGCCAGACACAAAAGGACAAATATTGCGTGATTGCACTTATAGGAAATAGCTAGAATAAGCAAATGCATAGAGACCAAAGGTTGTCAGTGGCTATCAGAGGCTAGAAAGGAATGGGGAGTTAACAAACAAACAACAGAGGATTTAGAGGCAATTTTATTCCAGTTCACCTGCTCATTTATAATCAAGCTGCGAGAAATTGGGTGTGGGGAAGGATTTTTAACATACTGAATTGGAACAAGCAGAGCACTTAGCTTACAAGTTTGGTTTTCTTTAAAAATGAAAGAAAAAACCCCAATAACATGCTCATAAATCTGCAACGTAAGCAGGACTTGTGTCAGGTGGTGTGGCTCAAAGACCAGGGGTTGGAATCATCTGAAGTTTCATTGCTCACATGTCTGGTCCTGGGCTTGGAAGAATCCAATAGTTGAGAGCTGGAAGAGGTGAGGCTGCTCTAGCTTCTCTTTCTCTGTAGGGTCTCTTCACACGTCTCTCCAGTATGGTTGCTTTAAGGTAGCTAGTCTCTGACAAGGCCCCAAGACTCCTGCTCCAAGGGATAAGAGGCTGATAGGAGCCAGACCTTCTTTAATGACCTAGACTCAAAAGCCATACAGCATCACTTCCATCTCATTTTAGTCATGGAGGCAGGTACAAATTTCTCCTCAGCTCCCTCATCTGAGGGTAGTGATACTTCCATGGTAGAATGCTTACCTTCTCTGTGGGAGACTTGAGTTCGATTTCATGGCCAAGATACCTCGTGTGCACCCACTGTCTGCTTGTCAGTGGAGATTTCTATGTTATGATGCCAAATAGGTTTTAATGAACCTTCTAGATGATGATCTAGAGGGGTTCTGGTGTGGTTCTGTGGGGTAATGAACAAAGTTGGTAGATGATGATGGATTTCTAAAAATTTTCCATGAGAGCCCCATGGGTCCCAAAGGTCCAATCTACAGCCCATCATGAGGATGGATTGGGGGGTATTTTGTTCTGTTGTGTGGGGGTCACCATGAGTCAGGGGCCCATCTGAAGGTTGTTAGCTACCATCTGAAGGTAGCTAACAACAACAAATTATAATAACACTTCATCTGCCATATCCACGCTCCAGGTTATAGGGGGGAAGAAACAAACTCTGCAGCCTCCTGATAAGTAAGGGTGGAGCGAGTCTGTAGCCAGTTAAGCAAAATGCAATCTGTCAGACTTTAGTAGCTGAATACCTTTTTCCCTCTGGGTCCAAATAATGCCATGAATACTTGCAATCACATCATACTGAATACAGTAAATGAATGCTTACTGTATTCTAAACAGGTATTTTGCTTGGGAAAACTGACTAGATAAATATTGCAAAACATATCAAGAATTTAGTGATTTAAAACAAAGATGCTCTCTGCTCTGGTGGAGCTCACTCATGCACTGCTCTCAGCTGGAGGCTGGCTGGGCTGGAAGGTCACAGTGACCTCAGTGCATGCTGTTGTAGAGACTCCATAGTTCTCCTCTCTCCATGTGGGTTCTTGCTCTCCAGGAGCTACGCTGACATTTTTCTATGATGCTCCAAAGTGGAAGTGGCAAAGACTTTCATAACCCCAGATATGGAACTGGCGTAGGGTCACTTCTCAATTCTTATGGTCAAGACAAGTCTCCAAGCCAGCTCAGACTCAAGGGAAGGGGAGTCTGGGTTACTCCTCCCATCCAAAAGGGGAATCTCTTCCCTTCTTATTTTGGGTCATCTATAAAAGATACTGGAGTCCCGGTGTGGTGCTGCGGGTTAATGCTCTAGACTGTCAAGTCAGTTTGAACCACAAGGTTGGCTGTTCAAGGTCACCAACTGCTCCTACGAAACCCTATGTAGGGTCGCTATGGGTTGGAACCCACTCAACAGCACTTAACAACAACAACGTAAAAGTTACTAACCAGAGCTAGTTGCTATGTAGCAGAGCCAGGATTCAAAGCCTGAGCTGACTGCCTTTCCCATCTTTGAACTCCAGGGTATTGGTGGAATGTAGACCAAGGAACAACGACTTTCCTATAGTTTGCCTAATCTCCTTGCTAAAGCAATAACTTAACATGAGCAGCTGAGTTCAGCTATTTGCGCCTCCTCTTCCTCTGTGCCCCTTACTTCTATGATCTGCCTCAGTGTCATTGTTGTCATTTATAAGGAGCGTGTTCCTGGATGAGCTATTTAATCTCTAAATCTATTTTTTCTCCTGTGAAATTAGGATACTTCTGTGGTGGAATACAGGAGTTTGCAGTAAGGTTAAAATGCAAAATTGCAGGGATGTGCTTGGCATGATGTTGGCACACAGTACACCCTCAGTACTAGTATGATTAATGAATGTTTTTGTTGACTTATTTATACAATGGAAGTAAAATAGCAGTTGTATTCCAGATGCAAGCACCAGATTAGGTGTGAAGAAATAATTTCAAAATATTTTGCTGAAATTTTTTAAAGTCCTGATACAGAGCTTTAGGATAAGCACTGGACTACTAACCACAAGGTCGGCAGTTCAAAGAACCAGAGGCTCCTTGGAAACCCTGTACAGGGTTGCTATCATTCAGAGCTGACTCAGCAGCACTTAACAACAAAAACAAGTTTAAGAAAGTGGGACAAAAATAAAAATGAAGCCAACACTATTTCCACTGCAGTTGATCTTTATTCATTTTTAAAGACTCCACACTTGGGACTGCCTGCTTTTTATGAAACAGGGAGTGATGATTCTGGGAACAGATGTTGATGGGAGAGGGAGGTGGGTCTGTGCATACCTTTGGTCCTTTAGATCTAGGTCATGTGACCCTTGGGAATGCATATAACCTTGGAGTTTTGCAGGGTATCCGTGACTTGGAGAGACAAGGGCGGAGCTACATCACTTCTCCTTGGCTTGTGAACTGCGGCAGGGAGCAGCTGGCTTGCTGTTGGTACACCCCCACCGTGACACACCGAGGAGCACCCACCACCCTATGTAGGTGCTGCCTGCCCTGAGGATTGTGTTGGGAGATCCTTGCCTTTGTCCCCTGGACACAGGGAGATTAGGGCCAGGGGTCTCCAGAAGCCTCCAGGAGCTCTCCACATCAGGAAGGGAGAGAGAAGCACCAGGTGGTCTTGGCTGACTTGGAATTTCCAGGTTGGGGTACTGGGGATGCTTATCAAAAGTTCTGGGTGTGCCCCAGCCTGGGGACCCTCCCTGAGGCTGCGGGGGTTAAGCCGGGGTGAGCAGACCTGCCTTACAGACTGGCAAAGTGGAGGCGGGCATCTTCCTGGCCACCAGGTGGAGGCACTTCCAGATCTAGAAGCCCTTTCAGGGAAGTGTGGGTGGGTGGCAGAGAGCACAGTCTTGTACTCCCTCTATCCGTTTTTGTGAGATATGTTGATTGCATGGATTCTGTGCAAGAGTGAAAAGAAAATATCTTAAATTACAGCAGAGAGACTTGGTTTGAGTGGAGTCTTTTCAGGCACACTAGAAAAAGTATTATTCTTGAAATGTAGGCTGGGGAGGACTCCAAAAAAGCAAGGGAAGTCGGATTTACTTGTGTTTATTTATGAATCTTTAGCAAACAGTTTCACGTTTTCCGGTGAACTATTTACTACAGACGAGTAAGTAAGCACAAGTAAGCTCATGCTTAACTTGCATATGGGGTACTCCTTCCCTATCAGGAATTGCACATTTGAAAAGGGGTTTTGGCTCTGTAGGAAGGTGCTACGGGGCTGGGAGAGAAACAGATGCCAGCCAGACCTAAAACTGGTCATTAAGGTGGTGAACAAAAGTGAAGTTGTTCACTACAGATCAGCAAGTAAGCACTAGTAAACCTGTGTTTACTTGGTCTACTGAGTAGTCAGACACTGAATGTGAGTCTAGAAGAAAACCAGGTCAGAGAATGCAGCTCCCTTCAAATGGATTTGAGCCTTGCAGGAAAGTTGGTAGGAGACTATGGGAGATATAGAGAAGTCTGGGAAATGGAATGATCTAGCACCTTTCATGTGAACTTGTTGTTGTTGTTAAGTGTCATAGTGACACTTCTGAGGAGGGGCTGGTGAGCTTGAACCACCAACCTTGCAATTCAAAACAATCTTGTGGTCTAGCTCATTAATCCGCAGCACCACACCAGGACTTGCTATCATGAAAAAAATAGGGAGCTTTGGTTAATCTGCCATTTACTAATTGGTGATTTTGGGCAAATTACTTAATAACAATGTAAGCTGCTCCCCATGTGAAAACCAAAGATGATGGTGTATTGCATTTTGTTTTTGCAGTATGGGACTGTTATATTAAAAATAGAAATAACATACAGACAGTGCACTAGCATGGCATTTGACTTTTCAATGAGAGTAAGATTTCCTTATAAGGTATGAGGGGGTTTCAAAAAGTAATTCCATTATCTTTGCATTCCATTTTCCCATAAGGTTTTGAAGCCTCCTCTTATGATGGGTGGATAGTGAAGTCGATGAAGATCAAACAAAACGCTGTTTGAAACCCATGACCATATAGTAGTCATTGTGGTTATCCAGGCCCATGTACCAACATGGTGGTTCAAACTCACAAGCTGCTCCTTGGAAACCCTATACAGGCTTCCTATGAGTCATAACTGACTTGATGGCACTTAACAACAACAACATAGGACAGAGTAGAACTGGCCCTTGGGGGTTCTGAGACTTTAAATCTTCATGGAAACAGATAAACTCATGTTTCTCTCACAGAACAACTGGTGGGTTTGAACTGCCAACAGTAGCCCAAGCCCTTTCATGGATGGATTTTAATTGTACTCCCAGCCAGTCCAGTTACAGTGGATATTCTTTATGGGGTGATAGCAGTGCTCTTAACAAGAAGCTGTTTTATTCATCTTTTATAGGAGTTGGCTGCTTTAGAGGGGCATAACTGACCCCCACAATATATATGAATCAAGTTGTAAACCAATTTACAGTGGGGTTCTACTAGGCTGATTTTATAGCTTGCGAAATAAGTAGACTGATCAGCAGGCAGCCAGAATGACATAGAAAAGTGTTAAGAACATCCACTGAGTTTATGAGTTCACTCCCCATTTAAAAAACTGAAAACCAGAAGCAAACCGCAGGAGAGTATTTCGTTAGTGAATTTATTTTTTGTTTTGGAAACGTGATTTGTCAGGAAACGTGATATGGGGCAATCTACCCTAATCTACATAGTACTAAGAGGAGATAGGAAAAGCTTAGTCACTGCCTCAGATAACAGCAACTTGAGAAATCCCCACTCAAGTACCCAAGGTAAGTAGACAACAGCCCATTCCTAATAAACAGAACAAACACTATATTATGTTAGTTTAGCATTCTGAATGACTTAATAATATGGAGTTTGCACAGACTAAGCTAAAGAACTTAGAGAGAAGTTGCCTTCTAACTGGCTCCAACTCATGGTGACGCTAAGTGTAAGAAATGAAATATCGTTCCATCCGTTGTCGTCCTCACAATTTTTGATATGTTTGAGTCCATTGTTCCAGCTACTGTGTCAGTCCACCTTACCGTCCCTCTCTCGAGGCTATCAAACACAAGGTCCTTTTCTAACGATTGGTTTTTCCTGATGATGTGTCTAAAATAAGTGAGGCTAAGTCTCATTACCCTCACTGCTAAGGAACATTCTGGATGTACTTCACCATCCTCACTTCTGAGGAACTTTCTGGCTTCCTCCAACACTGACGGAGAATTAGCTTCTTATATTTAGAAAGATTGTTCTAGAAGAAAGACTCACTATTGTCTATATCAATATGGAAGAGGGGAAGAAGAAGCCAAAAGCTTAGGACTGTACTCTTCTGTTCAAAACCATGAATGAATGGAATTTGATCTTTAATGTTATGTTAGCAAGTTCAAAGGTTTAAGCAATATTAACCTCAGGTCACAAGATCAAGTATTTCTTCATAAAACCTGTGCTCTCTAAGCAAAACTGAACTAAAGCTACCAAGATTCCTTTCTCCTCAGAGATAGCCCAAGTACAGGCTTAAACAGAAAACCGTGAGATTTTCCTTTTATTGCTTTCAAGCAAAACCATATGTCTATTACCCTGAAAAAGCAAATTCTACTATCTTACCTCTTCCAATACCCTGAGGCTTATCTCTTAACCTTTTCTACCTATTCTGATTCTAGTTGTGGCTGTCTTTAATTTGCTCTATGTTCTTTACTGGAAAATCATTGATTTAGGTATCCCGGGATTAGCTTTTTCTTCTTTCTCTTTCTTTATTACTCATCTTTCAAAAGTACTTTTTTTATGTCTCTAGTTGTACCTGCAAGGTTCTATGGGGACGGGGCAACCCATTTTGCAAGAGATTTAGTCATTTGTCCCTTTACTCATTCGACGAATATTTTTTTCAATATGTGATTCTGAAAAAAATTCAAACATACAGAAAAGTAGAAAAACTTACAATATAGACATACTACCTAGTGGCGGCAATGATGGGCTCAAGCAGAATGATTATGAGGATGGCACAGGACCAGACAATGTTTCAGTCTGCTCTACATACTGCTGTGAGTTGGAATTAACCTAACAATAACAACAACAACCGGGATTCCACTGTTTTAATAATCCAGATATCATTCAACTAGTTATTGATCAGTGTCTGCTATTTGCCTGGAACTATGCCTGATGTGGCACTATAGAATAAGCACTGGATTGCCAACCACAAGGTTGGTGGTTCAAACCCATTAGCCACTCTTTGGAAACCCTCTACAGGGCCACTCTGAGTCAGAACTGATTCAACAGTACTTAACAACAACATTTAACAAAACTATAAAAAGTCATGTTTTTTTTAGTCACTTCATATGCATGCAATAATTGGATAGACAGAAGAACAGTTGAAGCATTTAAACAGCGCTGTTGGTGAAGAGTATCAGATATTACGTGCAGTGCCAGAATAACCCAAATACTCCTTAAAATTGAGGATGGTAAGACTTTTGGCTCACTTACTTCGGACATATCATCAGGAAAGAGCAATTCTCAGAAAAGGACATCTGTGTAGTCAAATTAGGGAGTCCATGGAAACGATGAAAACCATCAGTGAGAGATTGGCACAATAAACACAACACAAGATTCAAATCTTACTAAAAGTCACAGAGATGGTGCAGGCTGGGCAATGCTTATATATCAGATCACCCTGGTTTGAAGCAATGAACAAGAAGTTAGGAAATAATGAAGGGTTTGATCTGGCTGGAAGATAGGATTTGTGAAGGGGGTCATGTGAGTTTGACCTGGAAAGTTATGTTGGGATTGACTGTGCAGGACATTTACTATCATGCATGAGAGGAAGTTGACACTTTATCATAGATGCAATGAGAGGTCATGACTGGCTTTTGAATGATGTTGTTGTTATGTGCTGATGAGTTGGTCTTGACCCATAGCGACGCTGTACAGAGTTTTTAAGGAGCAGCTGCTGAGTTTGAACTGCTGACCTTGTGGTTCAAACCTACTTTGAAGTCTAGCGCATTAACCTACAGTGCCATGCCAGGACTCTGGCTTTTGAATAGAGGGATGTTGTATGCTTTAGAAAGTTCACTCCAGCATCAGCACTAGGCTGAATGGGAGTGGAGAGCACCTGAAGGCTGAGGATGAGACTTTGAAAATGTCCAGGATGGAAGTACAGATTGGGTTGTGAGTAGAATGGTTCCAGAGAGAAGACAGTGAGGAAGAATGATGGAACTTTGCAGTCAGTTGGTTGTGAAGAATCTCACTTTTAGAGCTCAGATTGTATGTGTTGTTAACAGCCATTGAGCTAGTTCAGAGCCATAGTGACCCTGTATACGATTTTCAAGGAGCAGCTGGTGAGTTTGAACTGCTGACCTTGTGGTTAGTAGTCCAGTGTTGATCCTAGTGCACCACACAGCATGGCACTATTAAGTCAGAAGAAGGAGGAAGTTTGAGGTGCACAATGATGTCTTGTTACAGACTTGGTGAGTTTGAGGGACCAGCTGAGTATCCATGTGCAGGTGTCCGCACAGGTGGGTATATGATGGTGAAATTCCAGGACTGGACAGACACATTCACTAGTAACTAGTTAGTGGTCAAGGAGTATTTGAATGAGAATGCGCAGACAGAGATAAGAACAAGACCTTGAGGAAAATCTGTATGTACAGGGTTCTGGGAACAGAAAAAAATATGTATTCAATGATCAGTTATTTTAATGACTCTTGTGTATACAGTGTTATTTTAGCCACAATTCTTCTTGATAACTTACAATAATTATAAACTAAAAACAACAACAACAACATGCTTTTGCTATGGTGTGAGACTCTCATTATTGGGGACAAGAGGAGTATGGAGGGGAAAAAGACAAGGTTAAATCCTTTTTTATCTAGGAATGACTTTTAGAGTAGAAATGTACTATCTATATAAAGCAATTACAAATTAGGAAGTCAGGTACTTTAGGAGATTTGTCTATCTTGTACAAGACTAAGCCTACATGGTCTGGGGACAGTGACAACCTGTCCTGATGGTGACCATATTTCCCAACCAAAACTCAGGTCTGATCTATGATCTGGAAGTATGGTCACCACATCCTGTATCTTAATATTTAAAAACCTCAATTCCCCTTCCCTTTCAAGCTGGTACCTTAGTACATGTGCTGTGTGCTGACTAAATAAATATTCAATTTTGAAAACCCATCTTATTACAATAATTTACAGTGGCTAGACAAGGGAAATTGGATTATTTAGCATCTGCTCTGCTGCCAGGGACCTTCCCAAGGCCTGGGAAAGGTGAGGGCAGTGATTGTCTTACATCTGTCAGCAATATCTTCACATCTGACTCTCTTCATCAAATTAAACATAATATTAAATATATTATATATATATTATATCTGTATACACACACATACACACTCCTGGTATGATGCTGTAGGATCAGCACTGGACTGCAAATCACAGGTCAGTAGTTCAAAACCACCAATTGCTCTGTGGAAGCTCTATACAAGGGTGCTATGAATCAAAACTGGCTCGATGGTGCTTAACAACAACAACTACACACACACACACACATGTGTATATATATATTTATATATAGACAGATTTGTGTGTATATATATATTGCTGCTAAGTACTGCAGAATTGGTTCTGACTCATAGCGACCCAGCACAGGGTTTCTAAGGCTGACCTTGAAGTTGGCAGCCTATACAGGGTCGCTAAGAGTTGGAACCGACTCCATGGCACATAACAACAACATAGTATAAATATTTAAGTATATGCAGTATACTTTTAACTAATATATATACTTATTTATAATATACAGTATAAGTATTTAAGTATAAATCCCATGGTCCAGGAAAATAGGAGACCTAACAGCATATGAGGGAACTCAAAATGTTTTTTGTTTGTTTTGTTTTTAAGTTCCACGAAAACGGGACCGTTTACAGAGAAACAGAACAGAAGGTCAATGAGAAACAGACCATTTCACATGACAGAACCATAAAAAATCTAACAAAATTATAAGAACTAGATAAAGCAAAAGACAAAGACAAGATGTGGAGATGAACACAGACAGATCAGTTGAAAGTCTGTAAGAAAATATAGATCATCAGATCCCTTTTCAACTCTAGGGGTTAAGGTCAGAGTTGGAAACTGCAGCGTTAATTGGTTTGTGTCTCTTTATGAAACCACACTTTCTTTGTATGAAAATGATTTGTTCCCTTTGCGTCTGACAAAAAAAAAAAAAATCTTAAAATCTTAATCTGCCTCATGAGCTGCTGTCTCTCCTATTTTCTTGGATCATGAGGTTTTACTTTTTCTAAAGATTTTACTCTCACTTTAGTGGCATTTCATGCAGGAACAGAAATAAACGAATGTGTTCGACCCACTGGGTTTTAGCTGAAGGACTAAGTTCCATTTTGACATGTTGAGTTTAATATACTCATGTGACATAAGGTACAAATGGTCAGTAGACAGCTGGCTAGATTGACTGGAAGCTTTTGAAAAAAAACTATCATTTTGAGTGTCAGCAGAAGGTGCTGGTTCAAGTGATGAGACCACCAAGGAGAGAGTGGAATCCTGGAAAACCCTATATTTAAGGGGCAGTCAAAGGAAGAGGGAACTACGCAGGAGATACAGAAAATCTGAGGATACCCATGAAATCACACATTGCAGAAGACCGTCGTTCGTCGTTAAGTGCCGTCGAGTCGGTTCCGACCCATAGCGACCCTGTACAGGGTTTCTGAGGGTGTAAATCTTTACGGGAGTAGAAAGCCTCATCTTTCTCCCGCAGAGCAGCTGACCTTAAGGTTTGCAGCCTGATTCGTAACCACTACGCTACAGACCAGGCAATGATAAATTCCCAGAAGAGGCCATACCAATGCTTCAGAGGCGTCAATTAAGATAAACACTGAAAGTTTTCTTTTGAATTTGGCAATATGGCGATTATAATTATTTTAGTGAGGTGGCATGGGCAGAAGTTCAAGCGCAGTAAACAAGGGAGTGAAAATAGTTCTTTGCTCTCAGAAACTGCTGAGAGAAGCAGTAGCAATCGTCTTCAGTAGCTCAAGAAGCAAACAAACAAGTCTGCTATTTCTGTTGCCTCTGCTCTGGGTACTACACAAACTTGTTTTTAAAAACACACAGAAAATTCAGTTGTGCAGCCTTCTGATTTTGCGACTTAACCCAGTAGCCTTCTGAAGATATTTGGCTTGCTTGATTTTTGAGTTCATTTCACTCAACACTCTCATCTTTCCAGGGATGATGTGAACAAACCAGACTGGGTGGAACATCAGGTACTAGCTGTGGTGTCTACAGCTGATTAAATTCATCATGTGTTTCTTCAATTGCCTATATGACGAGATATTTACAAAATAATAGAGTTAGTGGGTACAGTGAGAAAAAATTCTGGCCCAGTGGAGTTCTAGTGTGGCACCATAGTATAAGAACTTGACCGCAAGGTCAATTTGAATGTCAGTCAAGGTCGGTGGTTCAAACTTATCAGCTGCTCTTTGGAAACCCTATACAAGGTCGCTATGATTTGAAGGCACACAACAACAAAATATTTAGAATAAAATCCAAATTCCATTCTTTTAAGGTTTCTGAAGAAACAAAATAGGTTTTTTCAGAGTCCTAAAGTCATCCCTCACATGAGTCCTGAAAAAATTGAGAAATAAGATAAAAGAACAAGACAGGTAGATAGCAAAACATGACCTTTGTTACAGAGTCAGGGTGTGGCTTTTACCTCCGGGCAAATGGATTTCCCAGGCTGAAGCCCTGAGTTGAGCTTGCCATTCACAAGTCCACCCAGGCTGGAGACAGAAAAGCCCTGTAGGGAGGGGAGTCCTGCAAACCCAGTATTATTCCCAAATTTTCCCATCAGAAAGAGCCTGGGAATATTACAGCTATTGGACTCTGGCTACATGGATGGAAACATCAGAGCTGGGAAGAAGTTTGTTCCCAGCCAAAACACATGTTGGTTTTCAGCACCTAACCTAATCTGATACCTGATCCCACTTTGTAACGCTCTCCCCATCGCTCATTTTACTCCAGCCCTGCCTCCTTCCTTCCTTTTATCACCTCCTTTTGCAGTCACATGCTCAGAGGCCAGGCCTTTCCTGACCACCCTACCTAAAAGAATACCCCTTCACGCTGTCCTACTCCATCCCTTTATTTTTCATATTAGCACTCGCTTTCCTCCACAAAAATGTAAATTCCACAAAGACAAGCATGTTCTAGCTTCTGTTCTTTATTTTATTTTCTGTGACTAGATTGTTGTTGTGTTGTCGAGTCAGTTCTGACTCCTAGTGACCCTGTATAGGGTTTCTGAGGAATGGCTGGTGGGTTTGAACTGCCAACCTTGTGATTCACAAGCCAGTACTGATTCTACAGCACCACACCAGAGTCCATGACTAGATTTACATATTTATATGATATACACAAATATAGATAGATGGATAGATAGTGGATTCATGGCAGCTTTATGAGATGTCTAGTTCTGTGTCATTCTTACCCTCATAGTTATGGCTACTGTGACATTGTATCTCACCAAGGGTCTCCCTCACCCTTGATTGTCCTTCACTTCACCAAACATGATGTTCTCCTCCAGTGACGGATCATTTCTAATGACATGTCCAAAGCATAGATTTTCATTGGCCACCTTTTAGAAGCAAATCACCTTACCTTATTATTCTGTCTTTGTCTGATAGACCTGCTGGAACCCATCCACCACGGATGAATCTCCTAATATGTGAAATACTGATGGAACACTTTCCAGCATCACAACAGGCAAACCACTACGGGACAAAAATGGAAAGATACTGGTCAGATATTGTTGTTGTTAAGTGCTATTGAGTTGGTTCTGACTCATAGCGACTCTGTATAGGGTTTCTGAGGAGTACCACTTGAGTTTGAACTGCCGACCTTGTGGTTCAAACTGACCTTGGGTCCTATAGTGGGAGCTGAAGAAATATTTGTTCGTTAAGTTAGTGAGTGGTCCAGATAATTTGTCCTAGATTTGTTGCTGACTAGGATGTTATTAAGAACTGCAGTTACTAACTGCAAGGTTAGCAGTTCAAGCCAACTAGTCATTCCTCAAGAAAAAGATGAGACTATCCACTCCTATAAAGATTTATTTACCGTCTTGGAAGCCATAAGGAACGGTTTTACTTTGTCCTAAAGGGTCACTGTGAGTTGAAATGGACTCAACAGTAGTGGATTGGGCGGGGGGGGGTGGGGGTGGGGGTGGGGAGGGGAATACCATTACCTTGGCAAGCTGTTCAATTGTTGGGCCTCTAGTGAACAGCTACACTAATTTTTTTTCAAGAATGGTTATAGATGTTGCTGTTAAGTACTGTCAAGTAGCTCCGATTAATTGTGACCCTGTATAGAGTTTCCAAGGAGCAGCTGGTGGGTTTGAACTGCTGACCTTGTGGTTTGCATCCCAATGTTGATGCTACAGGGCCACACCAAGAGTTTGCAAGAGTGGTAGTAAGAATCAAATGAGATGATGTACAAACATGAGCATAAAGTACTAAACAATTATATGGGGATTACTGCCAATAATAATTTAGCTTAGAATCAAGGAGATATTTTTGGATATCTCAGAGAGTCATAGGTAAGGTGACGACCACATGACAAAATTTCCATGTGATAATCATCTTCAATGTTCCCATCCATTGTTCCTAGCCTTGCCATTGTCTTTCATGCTGCGGATTCTGATTTTTTTATTTGAAAAACATAGTTACAGTTGGGGGGAAAAATAAAGCCTGATCCTAAAATAAATAGGGTTAGAGTCCTGGTGTGGCCCTGTAGAATAAGCATTCGACTGAAAGGTTGGTTTGAACCTCAAGGTTGGCGGTGCAAACCCACTAGCTTCTCCTTGGAAACCATATACAGGGTCACTATGAGTCAGCACCAACTAGACAGCACTTAACAACACCAACAAATAGTTAGCTGAGCAAAAGAGAATCAAGAACTTAGTGAAAGATACTTACTGCCTTTGCCATAAGGTTCTACCATCCTAACTAAATAAAGGAAACTGTAAATTTTAGCTACTCAAAAAGAAAAAAAAAAAAACTATTTTCAAAACAAAAGACAGTACACTAGAAATCCATTAAGAAACAATTCCTACATCTATGGTTTTCACTTTCTTAAAGATAAAATCGCCTTTAAATCACGTGGAATTTCAGTACCCATAAATCCTACGAATGGTATGCCAAGATAATCCAGTTTACAGAGAATTCTGTCTTTGTCAAAAAGTGCATTGAAACAGATTTTGTTATATAATGTCATTTATTTAGTGGTCTAAGCAAGAACATGGGTTTTGAATCATCCAGCTCTGGCTTCACATTAAAGCGTCACTACTTAATAGCTGTGAAGGCTTGAGTTCTGCAATAAATTAATTTAAACCTCATTTCTTCATCTGGTTTTAGGGTTTATCTAACAATACTATTTAAAGAAAGGCGTGCTGCTTATTAGCAATTGAAAGAATTCAAGGTGTTCTATGATGAGAAAACCTGCTTAATTTTGTTTAACCTAGAATTTCCCAAATTGTTTTTCTTATGAAATCTATTAATATCATTCCAAACTAATGTTACATAAAGCACCATGTGGGAAATCCTGGCTTACAATAATGCCAGACATATCTTACACAAGGTATAAATTTAATTTCCTTTTCCCATTTTATTCTTAGCTACTCCAAATTTGTGCTTGGACTGTTGTAGTCAGGATTCTCTAGAGAAACAGAACCAGTATGAATTGTCTCTATATATATGGTCTTCAAAAAGCTCACGGGCAAATTCCATCTTCTTTTCATTCCACGGACTTTTTGAAGCCCCCTCTTGTGTGTGCGTGTGTGAAAGAGATGTTTATTTTCTGGAATTGGCTTACACAGTTGTGGTGGCTATGTAGTTTAGAATCCCTAGGGCAGGCGGCAGGCTGGAAACCCTGGCAAGATGTCTATGTTACAATCTTAAACCAGAATCCTTCTCTCTTGGGAAACTTGAGTTTTTTTGCTCTGAAGGTCTGTATCTGATTGGATAAGGTTCATCCACATCGTGGAGGGTAATCTGTTTTACTTAAGATCACCTGAATTAAATGTTAAGCGCATGCAGTTTGCAAGGGTCTGGACTAGCGCTTGGCCAAACAACTGCGCTGCGTAGCTTAGTCTACTTAACACACACACTGAACAATAACAGATGTCTAATAGGCAATTTAAAGTACAACTCTTGGCGTTTTGTACCCACCTCCCCTCCATCTGACTTCTTCCACCATCTTCCCCACCTCTGTTAATGTGCTCTTACCCATGCTGCTACTGGGCAAAACTTGGGAGCTTTTCATCTTCTCTTTCCATGAAACATTACATCCAATCCATCACCAAATCCTGGAGTCCTTACCTATAGCACTGTAGGTAAGCACTGGACTGCTAACCACCAGATCAGCAGTTCAAGCCCAACAGCTGTTCCTTGGAAACCCTATACAGGGTCGCTATGAGTTGGAACCAATTTACAGGCACTTAACTAAAACAATTGTTGTTAAGTGCCATCAAGTCAATTTCGACCCATAGCGACCCTGTATAGGGTTTCCAAGGAGCAGCTGGTGAGCTTGAACCACAGACCTTACAGTTCAAATGACTTTATAGTCTGACACATTAGCCCGCAGCGCCACATCAGGACTCCTTAATACAACAATAACAATCATCTAATCCCGGCGGCCTGTCGCCAAAATGTAGCATTTCTCACCACCTCCACTTTGATGGGCTATTGCTTGAACTGATTCATCGACTACCTAATTCAATTCTGTAGGACTATACTATGCAATCACCTGACCACGTTTCACCACCTGACCCCAGTCTCAATCATCTCTGCTGGATTACTCCATCAGCCTACTAATTGGTGTCTTGATTCCATTCTGAATCTCATAAAGTCAGAGAGCAACAAAAGTTATTAGTGCGCCGTGTGGATCACACTGTCTTACTCCTCTGCTTAAAACTTCCCAGTGGTTTCCCATTGCAATTAGGACAAAAAGTTACGCTAATGCATATGAAGACAGTCTAAGACTCCATGGTGTGACCCTGTCAGTCTCTGCAAACTTGCCATGTGCTACCCACTTCATGGTGCTTCCATCAACCTATAACACACAAGCTCATCATCTACCCAGAGATATGTTTTCTGACCCTCCTTAGAGCAAACGCTGTTCTGAACGCACTCCAGGCACAGTCTAGAATAGAGACATTACTCCAAAATACTTGTTGAATGAATAAAGATCATAGACAAGTGTGTTCCAAACCATCGTGGAGAGGTATTGTTGTTTTAAATGCAGTCGATTCGATTCTGACTCATAGTAACCCTGTTTAGGGTTTGCAAGGAAAGGCTGTTGACTTTGAACCGCTGACCTTGAGGTTAGCAGTCCAGTGCTTATCCTACACCACCACCAGACTCCTTAATAGGTATTGCTGTTGTTAAGTGCCATCCAGTTGGTTACAACCCATAGCGACCCTATACAGGGTTTCTGAGGAGTGGCTGGTAAGCTTAAACAGCTGACCTTGCAGTTCAAATGACTTTGTAGTCAGGCACATTAACCCACAGTGTCACACCACGTCTTTTAATAGGTATTACACAAAGGGGGGAAAAAAAGGACCTTTCTGTTCTAATACTGTTAGCTTGGGAAATACTGGGGCAAAGTTTTATATTTTTTTGTTTTTAACATTTACTTATGATTTAATTACTGCAGAACTTCTCAGAAATGTATTAATTTAATTCTGTGGGGATATAGCATATAAGGAGCCTTGTTATTGCTGTTAAGTGCCATCAAGTCAATTCTGACTCATAGCCACCCTGTATAGGGTTTCCAAGGAGCAGTTGGTGAGTCTGACCGCTGACCTCATGGTTAGTAGTCCAGTGGTGATCCTACAGCGCCTCAGCAGACTCCCATAAAGATTATCCAGGGAGTCAGTATGAATAGAAATTGGCTCGACGGCATCTAATAAAAACAACATGATATGTAATGTTTCCGAACTTAACCTGAAAAAGGGAGTCAGAACATTTGTTCACATAACACACTTTGGGGAATGCTGAGATATGGGTTGTATAAGGAATGTTCTTTGGAGACTATTTTACCTCCAGTCTTCTGAGGAGCTCTGGTAGCATAGTGGTTACGAGTCAGGCTGCTAACCACAAGGTCAGCAGTTCAAAACTACCAGCTGCACTGTATGAGAAACATGAGGCTTTCTGCTCCCGTAAAGATTTACAGCCTTGGAAACCCTGTACAGGGTCGCTATGGGTCGGAATCAACTCGATGGCACTTAACAACATAATCTCAGATTTGATTCTCAGTCTTACTGAGGAGCTCTGGTAGCATAGTGGTTACGAGTCAGGCTGCTAACCACAAGGTCAGCAGTTCAAAACTACCAGCTGCACTGTATGAGAAACATGAGGCTTTCTGCTCCCGTAAAGATTTACAGCCTTGGAAACCCTGTACAGGGTCGCTATGGGTCGGAATCAACTCGATGGCACTTAACAACATAATCTCAGATTTGATTCTTTTTCTCCTTTTCCTGATTCTCTCCATCCTTTACCACCTGTAACTCTATTTTGTCTCACTTTCCTGCAAGTCCAAGGATCTGGAGGCCAAGATGGTGGTGGTGATGTGCCATCGACTCCTAGTGACCCCATATAGGGTTTCTGAGGCTATAAATCTTTCTGAAAGTAGAAAGCTGTTGGATTTCAACTGCTGACCTTGCAGTTAGGAGCCCAATGGGTAACCACTCCACTACCACGGCTCATTGGAGGCAGCGATCGTTGTTGTTGGTAAATGCCATCGAGGAGTGACTGATAAATTTGAACCATGAGCCTTGTGTTTCAAATCCACCTGGCTGTCCAGTGCATTAACCCACAGCACCACACAGTACAGCAAATTCATCAGAGAGCTTGGACAGCAGAGGAATGGCCTATGAAAGGAGGTAGGCTCGTAAGTCTCAGCCCCATTTAGATAAAAGATTGCCCTTTACCTGAGTGTACTTTACTATGTTCTCTCTGGGAAAAAAAGGGCTTTCAGTAAGAATTTCAGAAATTGAAATGATGTCTCAAGGAAGCTGAATAGTGGATTCTTGAAAATAAAGGTTTCCTTTTATCATTTGTTTGCATGGAAACCATTCCAGAAAATAGCTGAATTTGGGATTGAATTTAATTCAAGTTTGCACAAACAGCCCTTCAATACAATATTCAAATGCTTTGGATATACTTGAATAATCTGGGGAGGTGGAATCATTTTGTTTAAATACAATAACCATTTTCTTGTACCTTGCCTTTATTATAGATTTCATAGAAGTATCTATTTCTACTTGGCTTCCTTCCCCCAACTTTTTATTTTTTTAGTGGAATCATAAATGTTTTCATTATGTTGGCAGTTACTAAAGCCAGTTAAATACATACAGGAAATTCAAATGACTGTTTTCACTTCAGCTAAAGTATTTATTATGTAAACCATTTTTATTGCTTGATTGAAATCATTTATATTGTAAGCAAAAGAAGAAGTGGAAAGAAAAGTGGAGAGATGGCCAAGATTGCTTCACATGTTTGTTCTTTGCTGCTTTGTCCTCATTCTGGAGTTTTGGTTTCTGGTTCTCTTTTCATATGGATGTGAAAGCTGGACAGTGAATAAGGAAGATCGTAGAAGAATTGATGCCTTTGAGTTGTGGTGTTGGAGGAGAATACTGAAAGTGCCGTGGGCTGCCAAAAGAACCAATAGATCTGTTTTGGAAGAAGTGCAGCCAGAGTACTCCTTAGAGGCCAGGATGGCTAAGCTTCGTCTCTCCTACTTTGGACACATTGTCCGGAAAGAACAGTCGCTGGAGAAGGATGTCATGCTGGGTAGGGTGGAGGGTCAGAGAAAAAGAGGAAGACGCCCAAAGAGATGGATCAGCCAGGTGGCATCATTGATGGCGTCAGTGTGGCAGTGGTAGTGAGGTTGGCCCAGGATCGGACATTGTTTTGTTATGCTGTGCATGGGGTCACTGTGAGTCGGTTCTGACTCGATGGCACCTGACAACAACAACAACAACAACAACAACAACAACAACAACAACACATAACTCAGATTGACTTTTCCCAAGTTTTTTTTTGAGACCTTGCATACCTGGACATGTTATTCATTGCTCCCACAGACAACAGCTTGGCAGGATTTAACCATTTTTGCTTCTTTTGCTACTCATTTCCATTGGAATCCAAGTGGAAAAGTTGTTTCCAGTCTATTTTACAGATACAGAGAGTAAGTCCAACGGTGTGTAGAAAAAAAAGCCCTGATTGTGGTATTTGGGGACTTCCCTGGTATAAATACTCTTACCATGGCAGATTTCAAGTAATCAGCTAGATGTCACTGAGTTCAGAGCTGGGAAGACACATGCAATGGCACACCCATTATACAATACTTCCACAAGATGGATACAAAAACCGTAACTCCAGAGCATAGACGAGAGTAAAATTCAGGGAAACAGAAAGTGATATGTTGAGTGCTTATTGCTTTTGTTTTTAATATAACTTATTTAATGGCAACTTTTTATTTTTTTTTAAATTGTGGAGTATGTGATAGTTTACATGGGAGAACATTAGCTTTACATTCATGCTAGTATATAGTTTCATTGCCATGGTTACAATCCCCTCCATGCATCATCAACCAACCAAAGGATATATCCTGCAAGCCTGCCCCGTGGGCGTTAGCACATAACCCCTCTCCCTCTATGGGTCTAGAGTCCCCAGTCACTCCATCTCTCCACATCGTTGTCTCTCCCTCCATCTCTGGCATCACTGCTTCTCTGGGTAGGGTCTCGCACTCCGCTCTCTCCCTTAATGGCAACTTTTATAGATTAATTTTTAATAGTGGTTGTTTGAAACAACCAACTCTCCAAGTTCCTGAAAATCATATCCATTTGCTCTCACTGGCTGACTCTGCTTACCAAATGAGGTGCCACTATTTTGCCAAAGTCCTCTGACTGAGTTGGCACAAAATTTGGGTAAGATGGAGCTGTTTAAAAACCAAACTTCTCTAGGAAGATTTATTTATTTTTTTTTTTTTGATTTATTCATTTGCTTACTGTTTAATGCATCTGCTAACAATTTATGGTTTAGGATTATTCAGGCTGAGCCAAACAGGATTGTAACCAAAGATGGGAGAATGGAAAACAAATTTGACTTAGAGCCATAAATTATGGTTTTGAATCTTGGCCCTATTGCCCACCAGAGATGTAATCTTGGCTAAGTCACTTACATATCTGGCTTAATTATTATTATTATTATTATTTTGTCTTTAAGATGAAGGAACATTGTCATGAACATTTAGTATCTTGTGATCTTTGCTGTTGTTATTAGGTGCCACGGAGTCGATTCCAACTCATAGTGACCTTATGCACAACAGGATGAAACACTGCCCAGTTCTGCACCATCCTCATAATCATTGTTAAGCTTGAGTCCATTGCTGCTGCCACTGTGCCAATTGTCTTGTTGTGGGTCTTCCTATTTTTCACTTAGCCTTGTTGTTGTTGTTGTTAAATGCCGTTGAGTCAGTTCTAACCCATAGCGATCCTGTATAGGGTTTCCGAGGCGAAGCTGGTGAGCTTGAACCGCTGACATTGTGGTTCAGATCAGCTTTGCAGTCCAGCGCATTAACCCACAGTGCCACACCAGAACTCCTCCACTTTACCTGGTGGTGGTATGGTGCTGTGGAGTCAGTTCTGACTCATAGCGACCCTGTATAGGGTTTCCAAGGCTATGAATCTTTACTGGAGCAGAAAGCCCCATCTTTCCCCATGGAACGGCCGGTAGTTTCAAACTGCTGACCTTGAGGCTAGCAGCCTGACTCATAACCACTACGCTATCAGAGCTCCTCTACCTAGCAGGTCTAAAACATCAGGATTCACTATTTAGATCCATAGAGTTTCTGAGGAGCGGCTGGAGGTTTGAACTACCTACTTTGTAGTCAGCAGTCTAGTGTTTATCCTATAGTACCATATCAGGACCCCATATACATAGTTTGGTGTCAACTCCAACTCGTAACGACCTGATGTACAAGCGAACTAAGTGTTGCCAAGTTCTGTGTTATCCCCAAGATCAGCATATTCTAGTCTATGGTTGCGGGTGTTGTGCTAAACCAGGCCACCGAGCGAGGGTCTCCCTCATCCTTGCTGGGCCTCTGCTTCACCAAACAGGATGGCTTTCTCCAGCGACTGATCTCTCCTGGCGATGCGTCCAAAGCAAATGAGTCAGGCAGTGTTCTGCTGTGATCCATAAGGTTTTCATTGGCTCATTTTGGAAGCAGGTTGCCTGGTCTTTCATCCTCATCTGTGTTCGTCTGGAAACTCCACTGAAACCTGACCACTATGGGGCGACCCTGTTGGTATTTGAAGTGATGGTGGCAAAACTTCCAGTTTCACAGCAACATAGAAGCCACAGCAAGAAGACAAACCAAAAGAATAAACCACAGACCTATCGTCATTACATTTATGCTAATGACCACAGAAAGAATTTGCTTTGAGTCCATGAGGTACGATGGTTTAAGGAGACTAGGAGGCATCTTAAAGAATGTTAGCGTAAGTACCTATTCTAAAAAGACAAACAGAACCCTTATTCCTAGGAAACGGAAGAGGTCATAACCAGGTAGTAATATGGAAGGGACAAGCACCTATTTATTTTTGCCATGCCTGTCAGTTGCTTCACTTTGTTTTTTAAATAGGAAAACCAAAAGCTATGTTTTCTGACTATATCTTTAATTATTGTAGAACTCTTTATATTGTATATGATTGTAGAACTCTTCAGAAGTAATAGATAAGGAGAAAATTTTAAAACGTTCTTCATCCTACTATCCAGAAATAACCATGTACAATGCATACCAACCAATTACTTTTGGGTTGATGCTGACTCTTGGTGACTCCATGTGTTTCAGACTCGAGCTGCTCCACAGGGTTTTCAAAGCTGTGAACTTTCTTCTTCTGACAGACTTCTGAGTGGGTTCAAACCACCAATCTTTTGGTTAGTGGTCAAGTGCTAAACTATGTGGCACCTTGGCTCTGGTGAAAGTTTCCCTTGAGGAAAGGTGGTTGTTAGGGAGACAGGAGAATGCTCTAGATGTATTTCAAAATGGTTCCTGTTTTCTCCCCTGCTGGAACCACATCGGTTCTCTCTCATCTTCTCAGTGACAACATGGAAGCACTTCAGGAGGTAAAACTTGTCAAAGTATGGGCCTCACTCTAAGGATGGGATGGGTTTTTATCTCTTGATTAACTGGTGTGGCGCTGTGGGTTAATGCGCCAGACTGCAAAACTGTGTGAACTGCAAGGTCAACAGTTCAAACTCACTAGCTACTCCTCAGAAACCCTATACAGGGTCGCTATGGGTTGGAATCGACTCGATGGCACTTAACAACAACAACAAGAAGTATGCCTAAGTATCCCTTGATTAGCTACTGTGTAAGGAGTCCTTCTACGGTCTTCCTTTCTCACTGTCCAGCTTTCACATGCATATGAGGTGATTGAAAATACCATGGCTTGGGGCAGGCACACTTTAGTTCTCAAGCTGACATCTTTGCTCTTCAACACTTTAAAAAGGTCTTGTGCAGCAGATTTGCCTAATGCAATACATTGTTTGATTTCTTGACTGCTGCTTCCGTGAGTGTTGATAGTTGATCCAAGAAGAATGAAGTCCTTGACAACTTCAA
>NW_006408524.1:22449958-22459194 GCF_000296735.1 Chrysochloris asiatica
CATAAAGTCGCTATGGGTCGGTACCGACTCGATGGCACCTAACAACAACAACAACAAAAAGGAGTCCTGGTGTGGCACTGTGTGTTAATGCACTGGACTGCAAAATTGATTTGAGCCACAAGGTTGGTGGTTCAAATAGGGTTTAGGGTTGTAATGGATCAGAATCGACTTGAAGGTGGGTTGTTTTCTTTTCCTTGTAAGCTGTGTCTTGTGTCTTTTCTCTGTTTGTCTGTATGTCCAGTTTTTGGGGCCGTGGTCTGTATTGTGATCTCTGTTAACTGAGGGATCTAAGAAAACTTGCTGATTCTCAGTGTTTTAGCTTTCCTGTGTGTGGTGAGGACGAGGATGATCATTTTCAAGCTCTTAACACGCCAGGCTGCAACCTGGACATCTTTTATGTATACTTTATCTAGTTGGTATCATACCATAGGCTCAGTATAATATGGTGCCTTTCTTAATATTTTACTTCCCAAACATTCTTAGTTGAATTATTTTGATGGCTATATGTTATTCCATCTTTTTGATACACAGTAACTTATTTATCCAATGTTTTATTGCTTGTAGTGTAAACTGTTGGCAGTTTTTATTATTCTAAAGCATACTGTGATAAATAACTTTATTTGTATCAAATAAATTATACATTGGACATGAGGTTTCCAACTGTAATATTTGATTTCAGCAAATCATATACTTTTGACCTGGTTATTTGATTCTGGTTATATATATTGCTTTGATAATATTCACCTACATTTTATTCTACTTCTAAACATTTATCAGAGGAACATTTACCCGAATCTTTCAATATGATATATTTGAACTAGAAAGAACACTAGTGTTTTCATATTATTTCAAATAGGTAAAGTACACGGTTTGTGTGTATATATATATTTACTTTCTGCAGGAGATAGCTTCTAGTGTAGGCTTTATTTGCTTAGAATGTGCTCATTAAATGTTCAATAAATTTAAAAAGATCCACGCTAATTGAAGATAAGCAAAAAAACAAAACCACAGTTGAGGAGGATGTAAGAAAAGTAAAACAACACCAACAAAAAACACACCAACAAAAACCTCTTTTCCATTCATGATAATAGCTTTCATTTTCATCAGGAGAGCCCACAGCTTGTAAGCACAGTTCAGGAATTCTGAATGTTAAGAGAGAATGGTGAAATGAAGTATGTTGTTGCTTTAATTCACCTACAGGAGAAACCATGACTCTAATAGTTACTTGATTAAATGTTAATGAGAACTACTAAATGCACCCAACTCATGTATTAGATTGATGTCAATTAAAACAAGACCAATTCTACCTCTTTTCTTGCTTTAACATCTTCAAGTCAACATCTGCTTACAGGGGAAATGTTGTAACTACACTGGTTATTTAAATATTCATGACTTCCATTAAAGGGGGCTGCAAGCAGGAAGGCTGAGAAATTAGATGGCATGATTACTTTCTTATTTCTGCCTCCAGAAAAATACTCTAATTGGAAGAGTTTCTGCCATTATTTTTTTAATACTGCAGTTTTTTCCCCCTCCCTGACCAGTTAGAGAGTGTTGTTGTTGTTAAGTACCGTAGAGTCGGTTCCGACTCATAACGACCCTGTACAGTGTTTCCGAGCTGTAAATCTTTACGGGAGCAGAAAGCCTCATCTTTCTCCCGCGGAACAGCTGGTAGTTTTGAACTGCTAACCATGAGATTAGCAGCCCGATTTGTAACCACTACGCAGTAGGATTGTTAATTTCAATCTTTCCTTGAACGTACTTGTGCTGTTAAAACATCAGTATTTTAACAGCTTCATAACAGCCATTACCCGTGAGCTTCCTAGTTTCTAGATTTATTTGGCTCCTTATTTATAGTACTGGGTCGCTGAGTCGGAACCGACTCTGCAGCACACAGCCACCATTATAGTCAATAATGGGAAAAAAGCTTTTGTGTGTTTTAAAGCTTTATTTATTTATTTATTTTTAAAGAAGCTGTATTCTGTGTGTGGTTGGGTTTGTTTATATTAAGTTTGGGGAATTATATTAAGTCAACCATGAGAGATGACAATGGTTATATACTCAATTAAATTCACATGATAAACTTTTTTCTTACTTGGGAAATGTAGCCGAAAAGCTTCTGACATTTTCTACAACTAATATTTTCATATTATGCCAAAAAGGGTTGTAGAAAGTATGTGGTTAATAGATTTTTATACATTTTGTATTTCTAAGATGTTTTAATGTCTTGGCATTTGAAACACTCAACCACTAGAAGCAGGTGTTCTAGTTGTTTAATTGCGTATTTCTTTTACTTGTTTGGAAATCGGAGTGAGGGGAGTATTTCTTCATTTCATGTATTTTATTTAGAATTTAGAGCTAAGAGCTTGGATAGTTAAGTTGAGGCAAGTGAGATACTCACCTCAGGCATACAATTTAAGGGAGGGTGTGGCACTGTAGGATCAGCACTGAACTGCTATCTACAAGGTTGGAGGTTCAAACCCACGAGCAGCCTTTGGAAGCCCCATACAGGCCCTATGAATCAGAATTGACTCAATAACACTTAACAACACCAAAAACAGTAGTCAAAATAGAGCACTGCTGTTGCTGTTAAATGCCTTCAGTCATCAGTTCTGATTCACAGTAACCCTGTATGGGGTTTCTGAGGAGTGGCTGTTGAATTGAATTGCCGACCTTGTGGTTCAAACCAACCTTGCATTCCATTGCTATATCCTACAGTGCCACACCAGGACTCCATAGAAACAATATAAATACATAAATAGCATTTTGGTGCCATATTTTAAAAAAATCAAAAGCAATGCAAAAAACCTTCAATGAAAAAAACTGCCAAAATTTTAGAGAAAGACAAGCTCCGATTGACCTTGCATCATCACCTCACGGGCTTCTCCCAGTCCCAGACCTGGCTGGGTTCCAGTCCTGATGGCTCCATTAGTGTGTCCTTGGATGAGACACTCCTTTAGAAATTGCTTCTTGTCGAAACTTGCAACAATGATCCTCATTTTCCTGGTTATTATGAGGCTTAGGGAAAGCCCATTGTAAACCCAAAGGACATGTTTACTTATAATCTTAGGTAAATCACTACAATTTTAAATCATTATTATTATTAGCCTAGATGATGACTCCAAGTAAACATCAGATTTGAAGATTCAGGAAATGTTTTTTGCTGATAAAGTTTGGCCAGGAGAAAGAAGCAGCTTTCTGCTCACATAAAAATGTACAGTCATAGAAACCCTTAACAGGGTTGCTATGAGTCAAAACCGCTTCCTTGGCACACTACAACTGTTACAGCGGTTTTAGATTTGAGAGTGTCAGCTCTTGATCCGTTGTCAAAGAAACTGAGGCCACTCTGAGAGGTGAAGCAGAGTTTCAGATTTTATTAAACCGGCTGGCTCAGAGAAGCTAATTTCTCAAGATTCCAAGCACTGAATACAGAGCAGTGCAGACTTATATGGGGTCAGAATCGGGGGTGGGGGTGGGTGGGGTGTGTGTGTGTGTGTGTGTGTGTTAGGCTGCGGACCTGTTTGAAGACAGGAGGGAACCAGAGGATTGGTTCCACTCAGTAACCTGATTAACATTCTAGTTTGACTCCTGGGCAGAGAGGATTGGTCCCTCTCAGTAACCTGATTAACATTTTAGCTTGTCTCCAGGGCAGAGAGGGCACTGAATGATTTTACTTTTTCCTGTTCACAACAATTAAGTCTGACTACTTTTGAGTTTAACAAGTAGCAGTAGAAATGGTGATGGAAAGAGAGTTGTAGAAGCTTCCTTATCTTCCTTCATCTTTCTTTTCTGTTCTTGGATGGAAAGATTGATCTGAAATTCATTGTTCATTTTAAGTTTTACTACAAAGTGTCCATGAGCAACTGAGGTCTCGTCTTTGCTCAAGTCTGTGTACATCAGATGTTTCCTCCATCTCTCCCACCAGCTGAGTTCTACCACCACCTCCAGTTGCCCTGCCTGTTCTGACTCATGGTAACCCTGTGTGTGCCAGTGTAGACCTCTGCTTCATAGAACTTTCAGTGGCTGCTTTTTTTCTTTTTCTTTTTTTAACCTGCCATACATTATCAGGCTTTTCTTTCAAGGCACTTAGGGGTAGGTTCGAGCCTCGAACCTTTTGGTTAGTACTAAGCTCATTAACCATTTCTACCAGCCAGGGACTCCATGTGAGTTCCTCCCAATCTTTATTCACATCTCACCTTGGCTGCCTGAATGTGCTCTTTTAATGGGGAATAACTGTCTCTGTAGGCATTGGACTACTAACCACAAGGTTGGCTGTTCAAAACTACCAGTCACTCCTTGGAAACCCTGTACTCATTTGCTACAAGACGAACTGGCTCAATGGCACATAGAACAACAACAGCTCATTTCGTGGCCAATTATAAAATCCTCTTTATAAAGGGTTTCCAAGGAGCAGCTGGTAGGTTTGAACTGCCGACCTTGTGGTTAGCAGTCCAGTATCTACCCTACAGCACCACACCAGAACTCCATTAAAAAATATAGATAAGTAGTTTCTCCAGTTACATTGCTAAGTCCCTTAAAGAGTTCTCAACTAGATATTAGCTCAGGTGAATAGGGACTGGGTCTGTCTGAGTCTTTGTGGTATCCACCATGGTTAGCAAAGAGCTTTACACACAATACAGATAGTTTTGCATGAACTGACAGATGTCTTGGGTGCAAAAGAGCTAGATAAATGTTTATTCTTTTCATTTACCGCTGGAATCTTTATGTTTTTATCCTAGAACTAGAGGGAATGGCTGACTTCGTGTGGAAGGTCACTGTTTTCCTGGCTTTGTCTTCTGTGCTCAACTCCAGTGATGGGCTGTTTCGTTCCTTATACCAAAATAGCCACGTTTCCACACCAAAACAGGGACATCTAGGAAAGCCATTATTCCTTACTCCTTATATTGAAGCTGGGAACATTGTGGAAGGTAAGTTTAATAAAATCAGAAACTGTATAATTTCTGCAGGGTTTTTTTGTGTTGTTTTGTTTTTTAATAATGATCTCACAGGATGTAGGACAAAATGCATTTTGATAATTTTGCTCAGTTGTTTTGTTTCAAGTATTGATAGTTTGACATCATATATGATCTGAGTTTTGAGCTAAAACAAGGGTCAGTCAAAAAACACAAAACGAACTCACTATCATCAAGTGCACTCCAACTTACAGCGGCCCTATTGCTCAGTGATTGAGCCCAGCGTTTGTATTGAGTTTATACCAACAAATGTACCCATTTGCTGTGGAATGCGTTTTGAGTCATGATGACCTCATGTGTGTTAGAGTAGAACTGTGTTCCATAGGATTTCCAATGGATGATTTTTTCAGTATTAGATCACCAGCCCTTTTCTCCTGAGGAACATTTGGGTGAACTTGACCTTCCAATTAGCAGTGAGTGTTAACTGTTTGTACAACCTAGGGACTCCATTTCTATTTATAGAACTAGTGTTCTGCTTGCCCCCAGTGGGCACTTAATAAAGTCAGTGGTATAATTCCCTCCTTGCGTGTGGAAGTTCTGGATTCAGTTCCTGGCCAGTCACCTCTCACAGCCACCATTCATATGTCAGTTGAGGCTTGTGTGCTGCTATAATACTGACCAGGCTTCAGCAGAACTTTCAGACTGAAAATGGACAAGGAAGAAAAGCCTGGCTATCACAATCATCAGCTTTTCACATGCAGGAGTCGGGGACTGACTTGATGGCCGCTAACAACCACCCTACAACTGATTACATATCAATCACAGGTTCCAAGCATTCTATATGAACTCATTTAAACCTATCCACCATCCAAGGAGCTGTGCTCATTTTACCAGTGAGACAATTAGAGCAGAAAGGGATTAAGTGACTTGTCCCGAGTCAGTCAGACACCAGCTAGTAGATGCAGGATTCACACCTTGACGACCTTGCTCCAGGGTCTACACTCAAAGTTGCTCTGAGGTGCTCTTATTGCCAGGCACGGAGATGTGACAACTTGTAAGGAAGTTATAAGAATCTCATGAAAACCTGTAGCCTATAAATTGCTCTTCAAATGCCAGAGTTTGCAAATGGCTTGTATTTCAAGATAAGAGGTTTTTCTATTATTATTACTCATACATTTTGTAAAAAGAATGGTCATTTAGGGTCATCACAGATCAAAATTTATGACCTGCCTCTGTTGTGAATGCTTTTGTGCTCACATAGATCACTGTTTAGGTAAATTACTTAATCTTTCTGGACTTCAATACCTCCCCGAAGTAGTATATAGGCAGCTGTTTTGAGAAGTCATTTGTAAAGAGGACCAGGGAAATGCGGTGATGGCTGGACATAGCTACAGAATCAAGGGAAGTCTGAAGGTGATTGGCGATAAAATGGTACGTGCCATTGAGTGGGTTCTGGTTCCAACTCATAGTGACCTGCATAGGGTTTCTGAGACTGTAAATCCTTGCTGGAGCAGAAAGTCTCATCTTTTTGCAGACTCTGCTGTATGCTGGTGGAAATGATCCAGGACATGGGCAAAGTGGTGGGGAGTGAGGTGCGGGGGTTACTGCTGGAGTGAGGTCACCCAGGAGATGAGAGATGTGGAATTTGGCAAACAGACCCAGGCATTGCATTTGTTTAGACGTGCTAAAGTTTTTCTAAGTCACAGAGGGCGGGCTGAGTTTACCCAGAGGAGTTTGGTAGATTGACAGATACGGTGAGTGTGTGGAGGTGGAACTGGGAATTATAGGAAAATTGTAATTTAAAAAATGAAAAATAAATCTAAATATTCGGTATCATTGTTCTAAAGTGTCTTCGAGTCAGTTAAGAATCATAGCAACACTGTATATGGTTACCGAGGCTTTAAATCTTCATGGGAACAGAAAGACTCATCTGTCTTCCACTGAGCAGCTGGGGGCTCGAATCACGATCCTTATGGTTTGCAGCCCAGTGCTTATCATATGGAGCCACAGTGGTCCCAGTAGTACTAGTAGCAGATGTTTTTGTTGTTGTTGTTAGGTGCTATTGGGTCAGTACAGAAATAATAGTGACCCTATGCACAACAGAACAAAACACTGCCTAGTCCTGGGCCAACCTCACAATTGTTGCCACGCTTGAGCCCATTGATGCTGCCACTTGGCCAATCCATCTCACTGGGGCTCTTCCTCATTTTCTCTGACCCTCCACCTTACCAAACATGATATGCTTCTCCAGCAACTTTTCCCTCCTGACAATGTGTCCAAAGTATGAGAGACCAAGTTTGGCCATCCTGGCCTCCAAGGAGCACTCTGGCTGCACTTCTTCCTATGCAGATCTGTTGGTTCTTTTGGTAGCCGATGGCACTTTCAATATTCTCTTCCAGCACCATAGCTCAAAAGCATCAATTCTTCTAAGATGTTCCTTATTCACTGTACAGCTTTCGCATGCATATGAGGTTATTGAAAATACCATGACTTGGATCTGGTGCACCTTAATCCTTAAGCTGACATCTTTGCTCTTCAACACTTTAAAAAGGTCTTGTGCAGCAGATTTGCCTAATGCAATACGTCATTTGATTTCTTTACTGCTGCTTCCATGAGTGTTGATAGTTGATTCAAGAAGAATGAAGTCCTTGACAACTTCAATCTTTTCTTCATTGATAAGAACGTTGTTTATTGGTCCAGTGGTGAGGATTTTTATTTTCTTTACATTGAGATGTAATCCACACCAAAGGCTGTGGACTTTGATCTTCATCAGTAAGTATTTTAAGTCCTCTTCACTTTCAGCAAGCAAGGTTGTATCATCTGCTTATCACAGGTTATTAATGAGTCTTCCTTCAATCCTGGTGCCTTGTTTTTCTTCATAGAACACAGCTTCTCGGATTATTTACTCAGCATACAGGTTGAATAAGTATGGTGAAAGAATACAATCCTGTCACACACCTTTCTTAATTTTAAACCATTCAGTGTTCCCATGCTCTGTTTGAACAACTGCCTCTTGGTCCACGTACAGAGTCCTCATGAGCACAATTAAGTGTTCAGGAATACTCATACTTTGCAATGTTGTCCATAGCTTGTCATGATCCACACAATCGAAAGCCTTTGCATAGTTAATAAAGCACAGGTAAATAAATATCTTTCTGATATCCTCTGTTTTCAGCCAAGATCCATCGGACACCAGCAATGATATCCCTCGTTACACGCCCTCTTCTGAATCTTGCTTGAACTTCTGGAAGTTCTCTGTCAATGTATGATAGTAGCCGTTTCTGTATTACCTTGAGTAAAACTTTACTCACATGGGATATCAAAGAGATTGTCCAATGATTTCTGTATTCCATTGGGTCACCTCTCTTTGGAATGGGCACAAATACAGATCTTTTCCAAGCAGTTGGCCAAATTTCTTGGTGAGTGCCTCTAGTGCCACCTCACTTTCTTGAAAGATTTCAATTTTTATTCCATCAATCCCTGGTGCCTTGTTCTTTGCCAATTCCTTCAATGCACCTTGGATTTCTTCCTTCATTATCATTGACTCTTGATCATATGCTACCTCTTGAAATGGTTGAACATAAACCATTTGAGTTTGTCCTCTCAAGCTGACCTATAAATTTTCTTATCAGCTCTTATATCTCCTCATTTCTTCCATTTGTTTTAGCATCTTTACGCTGGAGAGCAAGTTACGGTGTCTCTTCTGACATCCATTTTGATCTTTTCCTCCTTTCTTGTCTTCTTAATGACTTTTTTGCTTTCTTCCTGCATAATGTTCTTGATGTCATCCCACAAGTCTTCTGGTCTTCGATCTTTAATGTCTAATGTATCAAATCTGTTCTTCAGATGATCTCTAAATTCAGGTGGTATATATTCAAGGTATATATTCTCGTGGACTTGTTTTCATTTTCTTCAGCTTCAGTTTGAATTTGCATATGAGCATTTATGGTCTGTTCCACAATCTGCCCCTGGCTTTGTTTTGACTGATGATACGGAGTTTTTTCCATTGTCTCTTTCCACAGATGTAGTCAATTTGATTTCTATGTATTTCATCTGGTGAGGTCCATGTGTATAATAATCTCTTATGCTGTGTAAAGAAGGTAGTTGAAATGAACAAGTCATTGATATTACAGAATTTTATCATGTGTTCTCCAGCATCATTTCTATCACCAAGGCCATATTTTCTAAACACTGAGCCTTCCTCTTTGTTCCCAACCTTTGCATTCCAATAACCAGTAATGATCAATACATCTTGATTGCATGTTTGATCAATTTCAGATTGAAGAAGTTGGTAGAATTCTTCTATTTCATCCTCACTGGCTTTAG
>NW_006408524.1:22460406-22462010 GCF_000296735.1 Chrysochloris asiatica
CAGAGCTCCTTAGTATCTATAGGTAGTAGGCATGAAATCAACATTTGAAAATTTAACTATGTGTGTCACATATTTTAAACTCATTTAAAATTTCACAACAATCATAATGAGAAATGTTTTCTTGTTGTTACCATTTAAAAGGTGAGAAATTGAGACCCAGAGTAATTATCTTTCCCAGGACTACCGAGCTAGTCAGTGATAAAGCTGGAATTGAAACCTATAGCAGTCTGATTCCAGAGGCGGAAGTGGGAATCCTTGTGATCAGCTCCAGACTCAAGTCTGTTGGGTGAGATTTGGATACACGAAGAAGGATGAGCATATACTGGTTGAGGGAAACAGCTTAAGCAAAGGCATTAAATAAAAATGATCATGCCGTGTGTGTAGCGTACATCTGGTGGTTGTGTTGTTAGATGCCGCTGAGATTTTCCAGCTCAGAGATTCCATATGACAGCGTAGAACTGCCCTATAGGGTTTGATTTCTTACTATAATCTTTATGGAAGCAGATTTGCCAGCTCTTTTTCCAGAAGAGCTGCTAGATTGGGTCAAACTGCTAGATGGGGTAAAACTGCCAACTATTTTGCTTGGGGTGGGTGGGATTAAACATGCCCCACCAGGGCTCCATTATAGGACCACTTAAAAGGAACATAGAGACATTACCCCCCCACCCCCACCCCTGTGTTTTCCTTGCTTACAGAGCATTTCAGGGTAAGAGACATCAGTAGCAACAAAGGAATGATTCTCAAGGGAAGTTGTTCTATCTTCCATCCTTCTATGCCCAGCCTCTGATGAATGAGAACATTTAAAACATTAACTCTGATATAATGTCATTTTCTGACGTTCGGTATACAAACGTCCACAGTCAAAAATCCATAAGTGGAATTTTAAGTGGTATATTCCAAATCTTGTACATCTGGGATTCAAATGCAGGTCTGACAACATAATTAAGGATATTTTTATTCAATCGCTCCACTGAAAGTTCAGGAATCTCTGGACAGATGGTCAGCTCACTCCTCTAAATTCCTTTTGTTTATTAAGTCTGTCAAAGCCTTAGGAACCTGAGGCTTAATATTGCAATGGAGCAATTGTTTGAGATAAACAGTAGTTCACAAAGAGACAAGGGAAAGTCTCCTTTTTAAAATCCCCAATTTGCTGGTTTAGTTTATATAATTGTAATTGCATGTTTACTTTCTCTGCAGCTAGAATAAAACCTTATTCTCTAAAACAAAATGAATTTGTAAGGCACACTTTAGCATGTTTACAAACAGCATTTTCACAAATTTAAAAAACATCTTGCTGTTAGACCCAAACTTATGGTCTGGTAGTGTCTTGTTCACACTGGTGATGGCTTACAAATACATTTTAAATAGTTGGTTCAAGACTTTCTTTAGAAAATTACCAACACTGGTAGCAGCAATAAATAACAACGAGGAAGTGAAATCGTTTCAGAGCAAAGCTTTTCCACATTTAACTGGTTTTAAACATTTGTTTTGTGAGTCATGGTTCCAGGAAGAAAGAAACACCTACATTTTGGGAGTTTGTTTGCCACATTCCATTAATAGACTCAGGAAGGATGAACAGAGCATACGCAAATACTATATATATA
>NW_006408524.1:22462990-22489331 GCF_000296735.1 Chrysochloris asiatica
AATTATTCACTATTGTATCACAAGGGCACTTCCAAGCACTTGATGGTGGCTATACATGAGGTGCACTGGCCAGAAATCTAACAGAACCTCCTGCATTCTACCACTGAACCACCAATGCCTCTCCATCCATTCACTAGCAAATATTTAGTGAATGTCTTAAGTATTTAAATCAGCAGGCTATTCTGGCAGGAGTGGAGTTTACAAAGATAAATAAGACATATTTCTTGCTCCTGATCTAAGAGGAAAGGTAGGAAATCTATTCCACTAAGAGTAAGATAGTCAAAAAACAACTTTGATGCCCTCAGGAAGGGAGGGATGGGTGAACATCAGAGTTATTTCAAGAGCTGACCAGCAAACCGGGTACTGTGACTGGTGTGAAGAGATAGATTGATCCAATCATCTCTGTCCTATATTCCATTTCCTCTAACCCTTTTCTATTATATATTTCCTCTTTTTCTCATTATACTTTGACCTTTCTCATTTTTCTCTGTCTTGGAATTCCTCCCTTGGCCGTTTACTTCTCTGTGGTCCACGACTCATTCATTTCCAATTCCTTAGTCTTTATTTCCATTTTCTCCTTTTCTTGAGATCTCAGTTTCATTTTGAGAAGATGAATAGTTTTGCTAAAAAATATTTCAGAAGTATTTTACAGGTTTCCTAACCCTGGAGGGTGATTTGAAGTCCTTTTGTGGTGCTGTGGGTTAAGGCACTAGCCTGCAAAGTCGGTTTGAGCTACAAGGTTGGTAGTTCAAGCTCACCAACTGCTCCTCAGAAACCCTATACAGGGTTGCTATGGGTTAGAACTGACTCGACAGCACTTAACAACAACAACAACTGAGACCCCTGGTGTGATGCTGCAGGACCATCTGTGGACAGCGGACCACAGGGTAGGCAGTACAAACCCACCTTCTTAGAAACCCTACAGAGGTGGCTATGAGTAGGAACCAACTCATAACAGAAAGTAGAAGCAAAGTAGGAGAAAAAGGAAGAAATGACTGGAGAGGGTAGGAGGGAGTGGGACCAGGGGTTCTGATACATAGCACTTCCTCTACCACCTACCTCCCTTTCCTTTCCCTTAACTGCCCCCTCACCTCCTACCCCCCCCCCACACACACACACACACACTTTTCCTGCCTCCCCATCTCTGAGAGGTATAGGACTCTTTGGGAAGCGAAAAAGGAGAGTTAGAAAGAGTGCATCCATCAGCCTTCCCTGGGGTAAATGATTGACCAGAGAAAGGCGAAGTCTTTTAAATTTGACTTGGGCTCGTGATAATCCTGGCTCACATTGGAAAAAAACAGTTGTCCTCAAGCCAGTTCCCACTCATGGTGGTCCCGTGTGTATCAGAGTAGACGTGGGTTTTCCAGAGCTAGATTTTTGGATGCAGACAGCCTAGCCTTTCTTCCAGAGTGCTTCTGAGTAGACCTGAGCCTCCAAACTTTTGATTAGTCGCCAGGCATGTTAACTGTTGGCACCACCAAAGGACTCCATTTACTGACCCACTGCTTTGTTTCCAGCGGTGCTACAGGCTTGTGTGCATCTTCTCATTTGATCCTTGCAGAAAGCCCTAGGATTGGGAAGCGGGTGGCAGGGAGTTTGTATTCACATTTTGCACCAGAGGGAAGAGGTTCCCAGAGACGACGGATTTATTGGGGGCTCTAATCCGGATTATAGACCCAGGTCTCTCGGATTCTGGAACCCATGCTCTTTGGCTTGCACTAGTTTACCAGGACCCTCAGGAAACCACCCAATGAAACCATCCCTTGTTCACCATCATCTTCTTTGCAGGTCAAAGCCGAGCCCTGGTAGCATAGTGGATTACGAGCTAGGCTGCTAACTGAAAGGTCTGTAGTTTGAATCTATAAGTTGCTCCTTGGTAGAAAGATGAGACTTTCTGATCCCATAAAGATTTATAATTTCGGAAACCCTATATGGACTCACATATGAGTTGGACCCAGAACTGATTCCATGGCGCATAACCACCACCTCTGCTCCTAATCAGCTCATGTATTTAACAGACAAGAACAATAACTGCTCCCTATGTACCTAGGGTTTTCCATATGTAGACTCTTTTATTCTTGCTAGTAGCTCTGGTAGCGTAGTGGTTACGAATCGGGCTGCGAACCTTAAGGTCAGCGGTTCGAAACTACCAGCCGCTCCGCGGGAGAAAGATGAGGCTTTCTACTCCCGTAAAGATTTACACCCTCAGAAACCCTGTACAGGGACGCTATGGGTCGGAACCGACTCAACGGCACTTAACAACAACAACAACAGTAGCCCCGGGTATAGTCCATTTTCACAATGAGGAAACTGGAGCACAAAGGAGCTAAAACATTTGCCCTGTATCTCATAGATGGTCAAGAGAAAAAAACTATGTGGTTTAGATGAAGTTTTTCCCCTTTCAGAAAGCATTTTCTCTTTAAAAGAGGAACTTGTAGCCGCAAAGGTAGTTGTGTATTGATAAAAGTTTTACATCCTGGTATGCTGGCAGGGAAGGAGCTCGGATTTGTAGCTTTTACACTTCTGAGATATAAATTTTCCTGCTATGGCTTGTCACTGTAGGATAAGCTCTGGAATGTGAACCACAGGATCGGTAGTTCAGACCCACCAGCTGCTATTTTGAAACCCTATGCAGGGTTGCTATGAGCCAGAATTGATTCGATGGTACTTAGCAACGACATGACTGTTTTCAAATTATCAGTGAAGTCACACTAGACAAGAGTTGGGAAAAGATGCCACCAATCAGCACTCCAGAGGCTTTAGCTGCTGCCGTGTGCCAGCGAGTCGGTTCCCACTCATAGCGACCCTGCATGGAGTTTCTCAGACTATACATCTTTATGGGAGCAGAAAACCGCATCTTTCTCCAAAGGAGCAGCTTGTGGATTTGAACTGCTGATCTTGGGGTTAGCAATCGAAGGAATAACCCACTACACCACCAGGGCTCCTTGAATTGATGCTCTGCATAGAGTAATGCTTTTCAAATGACATTTCCATACCTACTCCTGTGTATTAACTGGTCTGCAACTTATTATATCTCAGACTTAGATAGCTTCCCTTGGATGATTAGCTTTTGTTGGGGATGCTTGTGTTTTTCACCACTGCAGGGCTCTTCCTCACCCAGACTTCCTCTTGTGCTTTCTCCCACACCCTATTGCTTGTTTCGGTTCCCTTTCCACATTCTCCATAACCACTGCTTCCCTTCCCACTTCCTGTCATCCACATCTTCTAATGCACTTTTTGAGAAGCAGTATAGCAGGACAGGCAAGGAACACATTCTGCAGACTGACTGTTAAACCTTAGATCTCCTTTACTAGCTGTGTGACCTTGGATAAATTGCTGAGCCTCTCTGTGCTTCAGTTTTGGACTCTGTAAAGTGGGGCTGATCATTATACCTACTGCAAAATGTGAAGCACTTGGTACAGTGGTTTTTTGAGAGCTAGTTATGAGTATTGTTGTTGTTAAGTGCTGTCGAGTCAGTTCTGGCTCATAGTGACCTTGTATTAAGTTTCTAAGGAGCTGCTGGTGAGTTTGAACCACCAACCTTGTGGTTTAAACCTTTCAGTCCAGTGCTTTATCCCACAGCACCACAAGTTATTAATATTATATACTCCTTTGTCTGAGCTTTGCCCATCCCCCTTCCTGTTCCCATTCTCTCCCCTGCACCTCCCCCACCCCCCAACACACACACACTCTTGCTGCCATAGGAAAGACAGGATCCTGCCCCTTACAGCTCCTCCATTCTGTTTGATCCACTCCACAGCAGTGGATGTAAGGAATCACGAGGGGTCATCCTCCTGATCTCACTGCCTGTCACTCTACAATCAGTGGAGGGCTGCAGACAAATTCTTTCAGTAGTGCACTTGTCTTAGTCTCATTACGGTGCTTTCCAAAAGAGAAGGTCCAATCAAAATAGTGTTTTCTGAGGGGATTTGCTGGGTCAGTTAAATTCACGGCAGAGAGATCAGCTCAGACGGTTATAGTAACTGTTTGTGGGGATTACTGACAGGACAATCCTGGTGTGGTGCTGTGGGTTAATGCTCTGGACTGCAAAGTCAGTTTGAACAGCAAAGTTAGCAGTTCAAACTCACCAGCTGCTCCTAGGAAACCTTATGTAGGGTCGCTATGGGTCGACTCGAAGGCATTTAACTACGACAACAATCCCGGTAGGTTTTCTTAACGGGACAAAGGGCAATCACAGGGACTTATTAGGAAGAAATTCTAAGAAAATTGAAATTTGTATCGGTGAGAAAAAAAGGCCAGGTAAATTGTGCTTTGTTGATTAGTTATGTGTCGTGGAGTTGGTTCCAACTCTTAGCGATCCTGTATAGGGAATTCTGAGGCTGTAAATCTTTGTGGGAACAGAAAGCCTCATCTTTCTCCCACAGAACAGCTGGTAGATTCGAGCTACTGACCTCGAGATCAGCAGCCCTACTCGCAGCCACTATGTTACCAGAGTTCCTTAGGAATTATTTATCCATGAAGACAATGACCCTGCTCATACTATGAGAATCTCATTGGCAAACCTCACCCCATCCATCCCTTAGCCCCGATCTTGCCCCTGCGGACTTCTATGTGTTCCCAAAAGGTAAAGAACATTTCAAGTGAATTAAAAAACAATTTGGTTTTTTTTTAAAACATGATTTGAGTCCCGTGAGGATACCAAAACTGCCATTTTGGCATGGTGTGAATCAAAAAGGATCAGCACTGGACTGCTAACCACAAGGTTGGTGGTTTGAACTCACCAGCCGCTCCTCAGAAACCTTATACAGGGTCACTAAGAGTCAGAACTGACTTGACTGCACTTAAAAACAAATCAAGTAGGGAGTCCTGGTGCGGAGATGTTGAATAAGCATCGGACTGCTAGCCATAAGGTTGGTGGTTCAAACTCACCAGCCCCTCCTTGGAAACTCTATACAGGGTCACTATCAGTCAGAACTGACTCTACAGCACTTAACAACAACAACAACAACAAATAGAAAAGCACAGAATTTCAGGGAAGATTTTGTGTGATGGAAATACCACCTTCAGAAGAAGTGTATAGAACTAGATGGAGAATCTTGAGAAATGAGGTCTTCACGCTTTATAATTTTGTTTAATAAAGATTTCTATGATTTTGTAGCAACGTTTTTAAATGTTACTCTCATATTTGAAGACCCCCCCCCCCCCACACACACACACACTCCAAACCAAACCAAACAAACAAAAAACCAAGAGCTAAAAAAATCCAGTTGTCCTTGGCTGAATTGTGAATGTCAACCCTGGAATCAGCCAGGTAGGCTGGACTTTGCTGCAGAAAGTATATTTGTGCCAATGCACTTGTCGTCTTTCTGGTGATTCTATCCCATATCTGGCCCCTGGGAGGATCTAGTGGAGTCTGAGATGTCTAATGTGGTATTATTCCTCTAATCCTTGGGTAAATTTTTTTCTTTCACTAGGGAAAGAATTGAGTTTGGTCAGTCCTTTCCCAGGAAACAATCTGAAGAGTTACTCAGGCTACATCACCGTGAATAAGACTTACAACAGCAACCTTTTCTTCTGGTTCTTTCCGGCTCAGGTAGGCCCACCACACCATTGTGATAGTACAGTGACGCTAAAGCAGACAGACTGTGCCCACAAGTTTGCAAGGCTTTAAATAAATGGTGTAGATCGGATTTTCTAAAAATAAGTGCCTGATGTTCCTATTGAGGTGCAGGAAGCTAGTGTTTATAAGGGGCAGCAGGGGCCAACGTTCAAATTCCCTGCAGCCTTATTTGGAATTTTCACGTTGCCACCATCTTCCTGCCAGTTTTCCTCCTGTCTTTCCATTGTTGTTCTAAAAAAATATCAGGGACAGGGATGGGGGTGGGGAGGGGATGAAGCGTACGGAGTGGGGCGATTCTTGCAGTTAACAAATCTCAATGGAGTTAGCCGTGTTTGCCTTTTGCATTCTTGCATTCAGTCATTTTCGTCTCCATCATCCATTTGTTGAGCATATTAAAGAAGACAGTGCCTGACTCAGACACTGTGAGTCTCTGGGGAGGAGGGTGAGGGCAGATTCGTGATCTAGGATGGCTTCCAGAGGAGGACTCCCTCATCTTCCCAGGTTCATCACCAATCCCATTTCTGAATGAATCAATCACTTTAAGCTCCTGGGTGCCACTGGGGTATTGGTAGAGGAGCTAAGATGCATAAACAAATTTCATCTCACCACAGTATAGTCTTCCATTTTATTTTCAAATTAGATTTGTTTTAGAGGCCAGAGAAAACCAAGAAAAAGCTATCTCTGTGGAGGATAGTATCTATATGTGCATGTAACTGGCATGTAGTTTTGTTGCATAAATGTTGTTGTTAAGTGCTATCAAGTCCATTCTGACTCATAGTCATCCTGTATAGGGGTCCCAAGGAGTGGCTGGTTAGTTTGACTTATCGGCCTTGCCGTCAGTCCAGTGCGTATCCTGTACTGCCACACTGGCTTCACCCAGGGTTGTGGTTGTTATGTGCCATCAAGTCAGTTCCAACTCATGGCAAGCCTGTATAGGGTCTCTGCGAATGATGAGCTTGAACCACCGGTTTGTGGTTCAAACTGACCTTGTAATCCAGCACATTAACCCACAGTGCCACACCAGGACTCCAGGTGGTATTCACATTAACTTGTTTCTATGGTATTGTTGGATCGTACTTTTCCTTAACTTTTTATTTCCTTGCTGTTGGGGAAGGCAGGTGAGAAATGGCAAGGAATCCCAGATACTTTGGGGTTGGGCTCATTGTAGTCTTCAGGCTCCCGCTTGAAGAGGGAAATCTTTTCTGAACCCCGGAAAGGACAACTTCCAGCTGAGCAGGGGAGGTAAGAGATGTGCCCACAGCACAAAATTTCAGGAGACACTCTCCTTCAGGAGTTACCTAAGATTCATGCACTCAGGCTCTTGCTAGTTCTTCCATTTGTGGAACACAAGTGGAAGACAGCGGAGACAGTCAGTTGGTCTTGGCTGTAAAGGTCTGCTTACCAGGGACCTACAGGGTGGGAAGGGTGGAGAGTACCCCTTCAGAAGCCAACCGGAAACTATTCATAATAATAATATATGGTCATAATAATAACTAATCTCAACTCTCTTAAGCAGAGTTGAGATTAGTTATTATTATGACCTCATTTTAAGAGTTGGAAAGTTTTCTTGTGTTCTCAGAAGTGTTTTAAGCTTAATGACATTCAGAAACCACACTGTACAGGCCATGTTTTTTGATGTCACATGTATCAATGACATTGAGTACAGACATTTATCATAAACCCCTTTGTATTAGTTTTCAATTGGTACTGCAAGAAATTACTCCACTCTTAGTGGCTTAAAACAAATGTATTATTCCACTGTTCTGTAGGTCTTAAAGGAGCCTTGATGTGCTGTGGCTAAGGCTTGGGCTGTGAACCACAAGGTTGGTGGGTCAAACCCACTAGCTGCTCCTAAGGAAAAAGATGAGGCTGTCTGCTCCCATAAAGCTTTATAGCCTGGGAAACCCTAGTTCGAGTCACTATGAGTTGGAATCAAGGAGCTCCAGCAGTGTACTGGTTATGAGTCTGGCTGCTAGCCTCAAGTTCAGCAGTTCAAAACTACCAGCCATTCAGCAGAAGAAAGATGAGGCTTACTGCGGCCATAAAGAATTACAGCCTCAGAAACCCTATAAAGGGTTGTTATGAGTCAGCACTGACTCCACGGCACACCACCACCACGAGTCCAAATCAACCCAATGGCAGTGGGGTTTATTATTATTATTATTTTATTCTGTAGGTCATAATTTGATGTGAGTTTCAATGGGCAACAATCAAGGTTGGGAACTGTGTTCCTTCTGGTTGATCCAGGGAAGAATCTCTTTTCTTGCCTTTCTGACTTCTAGAGGTCATTCACACTCCTTGGTGAATGGCCTTCTTTCCTCTTCAGAAACAGCAATGATCAGATGAGTCCTCACACCGCTCTGCTCTGATTGACTCTTGTTATTACATCTCATTCTCTGATGTCTGTCTTCTTTCCCCCTCTTCTACTTTTAAGGGCCTCTGTGGTGGTGCAGTGGGCTATCATTGGACTACTAACAGAAATATTGGTGGTTCAAAACCACCAGTCACTCATTGGAAAAAAGATGAGGCTATCTGCTCCTGTAAAGATTTCTGGTCTCAGAAACCCTAAGGTGCAGTTGTCCTATAGGGTCACTATGAATCAGAATCAGCTTGGTGGCAGTGGGTGAGTGATTACACTGAGACCAACTGGATCATCCAGGATCATCTCCCCATCTGAAGGCCATCTGATTCGTAAACATAATGCCACATGCATTCTCCTTTGTCACATGATATAACATATTCACAGGGCATGGGCATCTTTTGGGTCCATTATTCTGCCTACTGTCCTCTTGGCTACTTGTAGTTTGCCCAAAAAAAGGCTACTAGAGATCCTTATGCAGATTAGTACTTCTCAGTATCTTCTCTCCAGTCACGCTCACATTTTAGTGTATGCAAGAATTAGCTGTGACATTTCCCAGAGATTCTGATTCCATAAATGAGGCAAGACCAGCAAGGCCAGAATTACCAGGTGGACCATGGTTAAGAAACCATTGCGCCAGTCTTTACCTACTGTCTCATGCTCAGTGCTTCTGACCCCAAAGGAATCCACACCCATTTATCAGAAAGAAACTCCTCAAGTAGCCAAACCAAGATGGAAGTGAGGACTGGAATGGGGGGATTGGAGAAGTAAGCAGAGCCTATGGGAGTCAGTTTTTCTTTAACATCTGTTGAGGTCATCCTCCATGGCCCTTCCAGTTCCGTTCCTATTCCCTGCCTTCCCTACCCCATCCCCAAGAAACTGAACCCTGACTTTCTTCTGCTTAGTTAGCTGTATGCGATACCAGTCAATTCCTTGTTGACTTCTGAATGGTAAATCTTCTTTGATAGATGATTCAGATTTATGAAAACAGGAATTCATTATGAAAGAAATGATCAGCTAGAAACAAAAAAAACAAACCTCAATATTTTTTCCTCTTAGGTTTCCTCTGAGCATGTGATTGGCTTTGTTTCAAAAGCGGGTGAGGTGCTGGGACTGAAGAGTTGTTCATGGAAATGGTATTGGCTTGTGTGTCCTGATATGGTGCTGTGGGTTAATGGGCTGGCCTGCAAAGTCGGTTTCAGCCTCAAGGTTGGCTGTTTAGCTCACCAGATGCTCCTCAGAAATAGGGTTTCTATGGGTCAAAACTGACTTCACTGGCACTTAACAACAACAACAACAACAACAAACCATCTTCTAAGGTCTGAAACCAAAGAAAAAAACATTTGCTATAGAGTTAATTCTTACTCATGGGGACCCCATGTGTGTCAGAGTATAGCTGAGCTCCATGAGGTCTTCTTAGCTTCAATCTTCATGGCTGTAGACATTCAAGCCTTTCTTCTGGAGGCCACTGGCTAGGTCTGAACAGGCAACCTTTCAGTTAGCAGCTGAATGCAAACCTGTTTTTGCAGTACCCAAGGACTCTCAAGGTCTGAAAACTCAACATGAAACAATGACTGGGCTGTTGTTGTTGTTGCTTTTCTATTTGAATTAAATGAAAACCGAACTGTGCATCCCTGATCAGATTCTGTTTGGACCCAGAGCTGTAGCAGTAAATATATTCTATAGGATGATCCCAGAAGACATAAGACCAAGGCTGCCAAACCAGGAGAGGAGATTCTTGCCACTAGTGTTCTATTGGAAGTGATCGACGAAGCTTCAGGGGAGAGAAAGGCAGAGTTGAAAAGGAGCCCACCCACAGCAGAGGGGGTCAGCACATGGCAGCTGAGAGAGATTGTTGGAGATCTGGGAAGCCCACACACAAAGCCAAATATCTGATGCCCAAAGAGACTCTTCCTGTCGAGCCTGGGAGGCTGTAAATTATGGACTGGGGCCAGTGTGGGTGAAAGAGATAAGGGGAATGAAAAGGAGACGCAGCGGTCACTGATATGGGGCCAGTCACTTTCATTTGGCAGAAATATTAATTCACTGTCTGTCTCAGGGAAGCAGCTGATACTGGCATCAGGAGAGAAATGAGTCCTTTAAAAAACTGAAGGTGGAGAAAATAAGAGCTCCCGGAAGGATGCTGCACTTGTAATATCCTCTGAGTATTTTTTGGGATGCTGGTTCTCAAATTAGTTTTGTTTTCCTGTTATTTCTGTGCAATTCCCCTGTTATTGTGTACAAATCCATGCACAATGGATCCCAGAATTTGAAATTCATGTGCAGTTGGGATACAGTCTGCTAGAGAACAGGCAGTTTGCACCGGATAACAAATATAAGGAAGCCAATAAGAATGTAAACATTATAACCTCTCTTATTAATTGAACATCAACTCTGTGCTAAGTGTTCCCCCATTTTCTTATTTACTTCTTGCAACAACCCCAGGAGGAAGTAATTATTATCCTCATTTTACAGACAAAGAAGACTAAGGATTACAGCGATTCCATAATTAGCACCAAATCCCTGGGTGGCTCAAATAGTTAAGTGCTCTGCTTCTAACGGGAAGGTAGGCTGTTCCAGTCCACCCAGAGGCATGTTAGCAGAAACGACTGATGATTTATTTCTGAAAAATTAGCAACTAAAAACCCTGTGGATCCCAGACACACATGAGGTACCCCTAAGTCACAATAGCAGCTGTTTATTTTTTTGCTGGATTAGAAATTGGCAGAGCTGGGATTTAAATCAAGGCCTCTGGCCTAAAAGTTTTTGCTTTACCCACCATATGGTAGATCCTAATTATGCAAGACAAGAGAGTAGTGTGGTTCAAAGTGCAGCCTCTTGAGTCAGCCAGGCTGGGATATCAACCTTAGCACTGCTACCTATGCCAGATAGCACCTCAGGCATGTTTCTTAACTTTTCTGAGTATCCATTTCCCTATTTAAAATGGGAAGTAAAATATCTACTTAGTAAAAAAGTTAGAGAAGACAGGGAACAGTAGAAAACCTGAAACAAAAAAAGATGTTAAAGCTAGCCAAAATTTTGTATCAATTGTTATTGGAGAGCAGTTGTCACGATTGTGGTCGTTATAATTATTACTTTTGCTACTGCTAATAGCAAAAGCTATATGGAAACAAAACAAAGAAGTTACAAACAGGAGACAGTGGGAAATTCAGAAGGACCTGAGAGCTAGCCACATTTTTGAATTAGTTGTTATTGGGTAAGGAAAGAAATTACATAGTGAGTTGGGATTTTTCACATTTTAGCAGGAGGAAAAAAAAAAAAAAGAATGATTATTTTGTAAATATTGCATCCCTCACTTTGGAAATATATGACTTTGTCTTAAAGATGTAGGAACATAGGTAATGTATTGGAAGCATTTAGCCAAACCCTGCAGATTATTTACCTCAACTGTCATGGCGCCAACACCTGAGGTATTTATAGTTAGGTCTGGGTCCTTTGAGTGAAGACCTCATCTGGCTCCTTTGACCTGAAATCAGGTTAATGAGAAAAGTCAGGAATACTCTGAGGAGGTAGCCAGCTAGAACTGGGGTGAAATGAGAAGGGGCATCAAAGAGGAAACATTTAAGGAGATGATCACTCAGGAGCCAATACTGTACAGGACTGAATCGTGCCCCCCACCCCAAATTTCCACTTACCAGTTTGTTGTATTGTGGTGACTTACGTGCTGCCATGGGACTGAAAGCTGTACCACCCATATTTTAAGTACCACCCAGGTCACCCATAGTGGGCAGGTTTCAATAGAGCCTCCAAATTAAGACAGACTAGGAAGAAGGAGAAGCAGAATTGATAGCCACCCAAGACTGTGTGAATAGCAGCGGAACATTCTGATATAATGCCAGAAGATGAGCCCCACTGGTGGGAAGGCCCTCTAAATACAACTAGAGAAGACCTGCCTCCTCAAAGTAGAGTTGATCATAATGACCATAAATGGAGCAAAGTTTTGTGACCTTAATTTGCTGATGGAACACAACTCAAAAAGAGAAGAAATCGCTGCAAGCATCCATTAGTAGTTTTTGATTACTGGAAGTTGTCAAGACTTAAATGGAATGCTGAAAGATCAGTATCCAAGCATTAGTGAACTGACATGGGCAGTATTAGCCATTTTGAATTAGCAGTCTTAGGATTTACCTTGCCAGAAAAGTCAAATTGAAGTGGGATGGTATCTCTTTCATCGTCAAAAAAGAGCATTTCAAGATTGGTCTTGAAGTACAGTGCTGTCTGTGATTAGACAATATCAATATGCTCACAAAGAAGACTAGTAAATACAACGACTACTCAGATTTACACACTATCCACTAACACCAATGGTGATTTTTATGAAACTTAAGAATTCTGCCAATTTCTTCAGCCCGAAATTGATCAAACATACAATCAAGATGCATTGATAATTACTGGTGAATGGAATGTGAAAGTTGAAGAGAAAGAGGAAAGATCAATAATTGAAAATATTGCTTTGGTTATAGAAGCACTGCCACAGATTGCTTGATAGAATTTTGCAGAACCAGGGACTTCTTTGTTGCAAATATCCTTTTTCGACAACATTAAATGTGACTACACACATGGACCTCACCAGATAGACTGACTACACAAGAATCAAATTGATGTCCGTTGATGATGGAAAAGTTCCATATCATCAGCCAAAACAAGGCTGGTGTAGGCTGGGAAACAGACCACCAATTGCTTATATATAAATTCAGACTGAAGGTGAAGAACACTGAAACAAGTGCACAAGAGCCAAAATATAATCTTGAGCCTATCTCGCCTGAATTTAGAGACCATCTCAAGAAATGATTTGGTGCATTGACACTAATGACCGAAGACCAGAAGACTTGTGGGATGACATCAAGAACACCATACGTGAAGAAAGCAAAAGGTCATTAAAAAGACTGGAAAGAAAAAGAAGACCAAAGTAAATATCAGAAGAGACTCTGAAACTTGCTCTTGAATGTAGACAAGCTAAAGCCACTGGTAGAAATAATGAAATGAAAGAGATGAACAGAAGATTTCAAAGAGCATCTGAGAAGACAACATCAAATATTAGAATGAAGTGTGCAAAGACCTCAAGTTAGGAAAAAAGGGGGGCACACATACAAAACATTTTTCAACCTAAAAAAACCAGAAGAAATAACTAAGATCTCTGGTTGCAATATTGAAGGATTCTACGGGCAAAATACATTGTGGAGAATGAGTATTACAGTATGAGGAACATGTACATAGAAAAAGAGGCAGTTGTTTGACCAGAACAAGGGAACACTGAATGGTTTAAAAATAGAAAAGGTGTGTGCCAGGATTCTTTCACCATACTTATTCAATTTGTATGCTAAACAAATAATCTGAGAAGCTGGATTATATGAAGGAGAACACGGCATGAGGATTGGAGGAAGACTCTTTAACAACCTGCGATATGCAGATGATACAACCTTGATGCTGAAAGGTAAGAGGACTTAAAATACTTACTGATGAAGATCAAAGACCACAGCCTTCAGTATGGGTTGCACCTCAATGTACAGAAAACAAAAATCCTCACCACTGGACCAATAAACAACATCCATATCAATGGAGAAAAGATTGAAGTTGTCTAAAACTTCATTTTTCTCAGATCAACCATCAATACTCATGGAAGCAGCAGTCAAGAAATCAAACCATGTATTGCATTAGGCAAGTCTGCTGCACATGACTTCTTTAAAGAGTTGAAGGGCAAATAGATGTCAGTTTGAGAACTAAAGTGTGCCTGACCCAAGCCATGGTATTTTCAATAACATTATATGCAAGGAACTCTGGTAAAACAGTGGTTACGAATGGGACTGTGAATCTTAAGGTCAGCAGTTTGAAACTACCAGCTTTTCCGCAGGAGAAAGATGAGGCTTTCTGCTCGCATAAAGATTTACAGCCTCGGAAACTCTGTACAGGGTCGCTATGAGTCGGAGCTGCCTCCACAGCACATAACAACAACAACATATGCATGTGAAAGTTGGGCAGTGGGTTTGGAAGACCATAGAAGAAATGATGCAGTTGAGTTTTTTTTGTTGGAGGAGAATATTAAAAGTACCATGGACTGCCAAAAGAACAAACAGATCTGTGTTGGAAGAAGTACAGCCAGAGTGCTCCCTGGAAGCCAGGATGGCCAGACTTCATCTCTCATACTTCAGACATATTATTAGGAAGGACTAGTCCCTGGGAAGGATATCATGTTTGGTAAAGTAGAGGGTCAGAGAAAAAGAGGAAGACCCCCCAACAAGGTGGATTGGTACAGTGGCAGCAGCAATGGGCTCATGCATAACAACAATTGTGAGGATGGTGCAGGACCGGCAGTGTTTCATTCTGTTATGCTTAGGGTCACTCTGAATCGGTGCCAACTTGATGGCACTTAGTAACAACAATGGGCACAATATTAAATGATGCAGGAAGCATCAAAAAAAGACAGAGGAACACAGAGTCATTGTACCAAAAACTTTGGTTGATGTTCAACCAGATTTAAAGAGGTAGCATGTGAGAAAGAACCGATGGTATTGAAGGGTCAAGTCCAAGCTACTCTGAAGACATTGGAAAAAATAAGACTCCATGACTTGACAGAATACAAATTGAAATCTCAAAAGAAACTGATGCTGCACTGGAGGCACTCACCCATCTATGTCAAGAAATTTGGGAGACAGATACCTGGCCAAACTATTGGAAAAGATCCATATTTGTACCCATTCCAAAGAAAGACAACCCAACCTAATGTGGAACTCAACAAACAATATCATTAATATGACATGCAAGTAAAGTTTTGCTGAAGCTAATTAAAAAAGGGTTTCAGCAGTACATCGATAAAGCATTCGAGACAGATTCAGAAGCGTACACATGGAACAAAGGATATCATTGCTGATGGTCAGATAGGTCTTGGTTGAAAGCAGAAAGTACCATAAAGATGTTTACGTGTGCTTTATTGACTATGCAAAGGCATTCAATCAACTGTGTGGATCATAATAAACTATGGATAACATTGTGAGGAATGGGAATTCCAGAACACTTAACTATATTCATGGAGAACCTGTACAGAGACTAAGAGACAGTTGTTAGAACAGAACAAGGGGATACTGAATGGTTTAAAATCAGGAAATTTGTTTGTGAGGGTTGTATATTTTCATTCTACTTGTTCAATCTGTATGCTAAGCAAAAATTGGACTATATGAAGAAGAACATAGCACCAGGATTGGAGGAAGACTCATTAACAACCTGTGATATATTGATGATACAACCTTGGTTGTTGAAATACCAGGGGACTTGAAATACTGATGAAGATCAAAGACCACAGCCTTCAGTATGGATTGTACTTCAATGCAAAGAAAACACAAATCCTCACAACTGGGCCAATAGCAACATAATGGTAAATGGAGAAAAGATTCAAGTTGTCAAAGACTTCATTTTGCTTGAATCCACAATCAATGCTCATTGCATTAGCTAAATCTGCTGCAAAAAACCTCATTAAATATAAAATATTAAAGATCAAAGATGTCCTTTTGAGGACTAAGATGAGTCTGATTCGTCATGGTATTTTCAATAGCCTCATATACATATTAAAGGTGGGCAATGAATAAGCAAGACCATAGAAGATTCAGTGCATTTGAATTATAGTGTTGGAGAAGAGTATTGAAAATACCATGGACTGCCAAAAGAACAACCAATTCTGTCTTGGGCAAAGAACAACCAGAACACTCCTTAGAAGGGAGGATAGGAAGGCTTCGTTTTCATACTTCGTGCATGTTGATAGGACCGGTCGCTGAAGGAAGGACATTATGCTTGGAAAAATGGAGGGCCAGTGAAAAGAGGAAGATTCCTAACAAGATGGATTGACACAGTGGCAGCAAGAATGGGCTCAAACATAACTACAATAGTCAGATGGCAAGGACCAGTCAGTGCTCTGTTATGTTGTGAATAGGACCAGTCAGTGCTCTGTTATGTTGTGAATAGGACCAGTCAGTGCTCTGTTATGTTGTGAATAGGGTCACTGATTTGGAACCAACTCAAAGGCACCTAACAGCAACCCCAAATCCATGTCCATTAGAACTTCAGAATGTGATCTCATTTGGAAATAGATGTAATTAATTGAAAGATGAGATCATGAGGGATTAGGCTTGACCCTAAATCTAATGATTGTTGATGTTGTTGTTGTTGTTAAGCGTCATCAGGTCAGTTCCGACTCATAGCAACCCTGTAAAAGGTTTCCAAGGAGCAGCTGAGCTTGAACTGCCAACCTTGCAGTTCAAACTGCCTTTGCAGTCCAGCACATTAACCCGCAGTGCCACATGACTGTTGTTGTTAAGTGCCGTCGACTCGATTCAGACTCATAGCAACCCTGTATAGTGTTTCAAAAGAGTAGCTGGTGAGCTTGAACCACCAACCCTGCAGTTCAAATGACTACAGTCTGATGCATTAGCCCACAGCACCACATGATAGATGTCCTTATAAGAAGGTCCTGTGAACAAGGCAGTGATTGGAGTGAAGGATGTAGCTGCAAACCAAGGAACCAGTAGACAACAAGAACTAGGAAGAGAGACATGGGGCATCATTTGTTCTCTGCTGTTCCAACTTGCCTGGCTCCCCCGACCCACCCCCAGAATTTGAGTTCTGCTCCGTATTTTTCTCTTGTTCTATCAGAGACAATTACTGTATCAGAATGGTCAGTGGTGGTAACCAGGTACCATCTAGTTCTGGTCTCAAGGTAGATGAGGCTGCGGCCAGGCATTTCTTGGTGGACTTGAACCTCCAACATTTCATTTATAAGTTGAATGTGTTTTAACCATATGCACTACCAAGAAACCATGGGAAGACCAATGAAACAATGATACTTCCAGTTTAAAGCAGAAGGCATCGTCTCTGGCAGTTAAACAGCGGATTCCAGTGGAACCCTGGAAGATTCCCAGCATAGCTTCTGATTGGAAGACCTGCACTGGGCTTAGGCTCTTCATTTCTAAAAGCTCTACATTTGATCCTGCTACAGTTAATCAAGGAACTTTAATTTGGGAAAGGAGACAAGAATGAGCTGAGAGGCCAGGATAATGAGATGTTAATTCCAGGCCCACACTTCTTGGCTTTACAACTTGGGTCAAGACATTCAAATTCTCTGTACGTCAGGTTTCTCATACAGAAATAAAGTTTTAAGCCTGTTGGCCTACGAGACATGCTTCAGTGCATTATCTAAAGGATAAAAATATCCAAGAACCCAAATTCAGTATCTCGGTTGAATGAAAGAAGCTTTGAGTTTTGGGTGTCTGTAATAGCCAGTCTCCAATGTGTCTCCAATAGCCAGTCTCCAACGTGTCTCCAGCGGTCTTGGTTTATTAGTATCACTGTCCTAAATAGTCCCTTCCTGCACTGCATCAGGTCTAGGCCTTTGTAATATAATATGATATGGCAGAAGCGACAGCATATGACTTCCAAAACTGGATCATAAGGGTATGTGGCTTCTGCCTTGGTCTTTTGGATCATTCAATGAGAAGCCAGCTGTCATGCAGAGAGGAAACTGAAGCAGCCGGGTGGAAAAGCCCAGATGAAGAGGAAGTGATCTCCCCAGCTTCCACCCAGCATCAGCTACCATATGTCACCTCTGAATGTGATGAGCTTAGTTACCCCAAGCAAGCCTTCAGATAGCTATAACCTTTTCTAGTATCTTGGGGAAAGCTGAGCCAGAACTGCCTAACCAGGACATCCCCAAATTCTGGACCCACAGAAAGAAAGCCTGAGATTGTTTTTCAAGCCACTAAGTTTTAAAGAGCTGTTTTTCATCACTGGGTAACCAATGCAGCATTTTGTCATGTCGTTTTGGCTGTTGCTGTGATGTTATGTGACAGCTAGCATATAGTACCTAACGTGAGAGTCCCTGTGTCAATGATCTGCCAGTTATCGATGTATTGACTTTCAGCTCCAATTCCATGCCTTTCGCTGCTCTGCACAGTTGTTGTTGTTAAGTACCATCTGCCCTAATGAGACTTTTTATCCTGTTTCCTGTGCCATATGCACAGCATCACGCTTTGTCAGTAGAGGGTGCTGGAGAGACATTGCAAGAGGAAGAAGACTGTTTCTGGTTGGGTGTCCTGTATTTTCTTATCCGCAGTAGGTTAAGTGCTGAACTGTTAACTGAAAGGTTGGCACTTCAAACCTATCAACTGCTCTCCAGGAGAAAGATGAAGCAGCCGACTTTCATTAAGATTTATAGCCTTGGAAACTCTACAGAGCACTTCTACTCTGTCCCTTAGGGTCATGAGTTGGAATTGACTTGATGGTTGTTGTTGTTGTTAAGTGCTGTCGAGTTGCTTCCGACCTATAGCGACCCTGAACAGGGTTTCCGAGGCTGTAAATCTTTACGGGAGAAGAAAGCCTCATCTTTCTCCCGCAGAGCAGCTGGTAGTTTCGAACTGCTGACCTTGCAGTTCAAAGCCCGATTCGTAACCACTACGCTACCAGAGCTCCTTTGACTTGAAGGTAGTGGGTTTCATTTGGTTTGGGGCTATCCTGTGGTGATATGTCTTAGCTCTACACCAAGACCATGCAGACCTTCAGCAAGCTTGCAGCCCTGCCTCTGGCCTGGTGGTCATTTTGCTGTGGCCCTCCCACTATACATCCTGACCTCCCAACATGCCAGCTCTCACTGTAGCACCTTCACCTGTCTTAGCTGCCTGCATTTCAGAGGGTCATTTCTATTTCCTTCCCATGGTTTTCTCAACATGGACTCTGTGGATCCCCAGCCTTGTTCTGTCTTGTCAGTAAACAGGCTCTTAGTTCTGACTTCCTCCGCAGGCTAGCCTCAGCTACCTGTACCCCAATTCCCTCTGTATCCTATCCACTAACCCCAGCCAACCACATTTTGTAGGGTTGTTTCCCATGGGTCTTTCTATGTGACTGTGGACCACCGTTTAGGAGTGTGACCTCCCAACAACCTGACTCCTGCCCACTCTCTTGCCAGCCATATTCCCCCTTCCCCCTGGGAGGTTTTTCTTCTTGCTCAGAGATTGTAGCTAGCCTTGAGCTGGGAAACCCAATGAAATTCTCAGTCATCCAATATAACTACACTTTCTCCAATGAGATCTGCCTGCCATCCTTGGGGTGGGCTCCCTACCTCCATTCGGAGTCTATATGTGACTACTCTCCTTCAGCCCAGGGTATTCTTAGGGTTTCTTTTACCTCTTTATAGTTATTCCTCTGGTGTGATTAATATTAATAAACAAACAAAAACATTGCCATTGAATCTATTTCAACTCATATCAACCCAACAGGGCAGAGTAGAACTGTCCCACAGCATTGCTAAGGCTCTGAGTCCTGGTGTGGCGCAGGGGGTTAATTAATGCTCTGGACTAACTGCAAGGGAGGCGGCTCAAGCTCACCAGCCACTCCTTGGAAACCCTATACAGGGTTGCTATGGGTCAGAACCAACTCAATGACACTTAACAACAACATTCTTTTACAGAGGAGTCATGGTATGGCACTGCAGGTTCATGTGCTGGACTGCAAGGTTGGTTTGAACCACAAGCTCACCAGCCACACCTCGGAAACCCTATACGGGGTTGCTATGAGTTGGAACAGACTCAACGGCACTTAACAACAACAATAATCTTTACCGAAGGAAACTATCACAACTTTCTTAAGCAGAGCAGCTGATAGGTTTGAACTGCCAACCTTTCCATTGGTCGCCAAGTTATTAACCACTGTGCCAATGTTAAGTGCCCTGCAGAGTTTCTGAGGGGCATCTGGTGAGTTTGAACTCCTGACTTTGTTGTTCAAACGACCTTTCCGTTTAGTGCTGATCCTATAGCACCACACTACACCACTGTTGTTGTTGTTAAGTGCCATCGAGTTGGTTCCGACCTGTAGTGACCCTATATAGGGTTTCCAAGGAACAGCTGTGGTTCAAACCAACTTCCGCAGTCCAACGCATTAACCCGCAGCACCACACATCCCACTCTGCCACTTGTTGTTATGTGCCGTGGAGTCGGCTTCGATCCATAGCGACCCTGTACAGGGTTTCCGAGGCTATAAATCTTTACCAGAGCAGAAAGCCTCATCTTTCTCCTGCGGAGCAGCTGGTAGTTTCGAACTGCTGATCTTGCAGTTCACAGCCCAATTCGTAACCACTACGCTACCAGAGCGCCTTACTGTGCCACTAGGCCTCCTTAATTAATACTTAACTTTATCAAAATGTCCCTGTTGCCGTTACTGTGCGGTTTCCACCTCCTGATTGGACCATACCTGATATAACCACCTGTTCTAGATCGCCCTCTCCTGTCTGGAGACTAATGCAGTGAGCAGGAATGTGGTCTGTCTTCAGGAGCCAGGGCAGCCAGTCTTTCTGTCTCAGCCATATTCTAACATCACAGGCTCACCCCGCTGTGCTTCATTCTTTTTGTCTTGGTAAATTAACCTGCTCTGCTGAGGCACTTGGCAGTAGCCTACAATTTCCAAGTTTCCAAGTCTACCTGTTCTTCGACCATGCAATTAGCAGAAATTAACCAACATTTGCAGAGAGTCACAGTCTGATTGGCTGAATTTGGGTCAGGTGTTCTTCCTTGGTCCAATCAGCTAAAGCTGAAGGGGCTGTGTCATTCTTATGGTTAAAAACATGGCTAATGACCATCTTGGGGGTAGGTGGAGACTCAATTCTCAAAGAAGTGTGAGATGGCAGATTTCTTAAAATATATCTGCCACAGATAACTGGAAATCCAGTATCAATGCAGTAAAGATTCGGAGCCCACCCATAGTTGTCTTTATTTATATTCTCTTTGCTGTTTTCTTAAGGAATCAGGAAGCAGAAACAAAGAGGGCACGAAACAGAAAGAGAGTGACTAATATATCTATGCACACTACGCCATGCATGTTGTTGGTGTTAAGTGCCGTGGAGTCGATTCAGACCCATAGCGACCCTGTATAGTGTTTCCAAGGAGCAGCTGGTGAGCTTGAACCACCGATCTTGTAGTTCAAATGACTTTGCAGTCTGACGCATTATCCCACTTTAAACTCTTGTGTGCCTGATACCCTTTGGCAAATGAAAATTTGAAAAATGAGACCTTTTCTCCCTCTCCTTTCCCTAACTTCCCTTCTAAAGTACAACTCTGTGGTAGAATAGACAGAGCAGCCATAATGATATCATGCAGGGATGAGAGCCAGGGAGAAAGAATTACTCTATAAGGTTTTCTTGGCTGTAGTCTTTGTGGAAGGGGATCACTAGACCATTCTTCCTTAGTGCTGTTGGATGAGTTTGAACCACCAACCTCTAAGTTAGTAACCAAGTGTAAACCATTTGTACAACCGAATAACCTTATTTGTTGTTGTTGTTGTTAAGTGCTGTCGTGTGTGTTTCAACTCATAGAGACACCTGCAACTGGGGAGTTTGAATTGCCCACCTTGCAGTTCAAACCAACCTTGCAGTCCAGTGTTTATCCTACAGTGCACACCAGGACTCCTTGTAGGGTATGGATATTATCCTATCACAGACAGTATTGTATTTCAAGATTGATACTGAAATATTCTTTTTGATGATGAATGTGACACCATTTCTCTTCAATTTGATATTCCTGGCATAATAAATCATATGATGGCTTGATTCAAAATGGCCAGTATCCGTTCATTTCAGCTCACTAATGCCTAGGATGGTGATCTTTATGCATTCCACTTCAATTTAGATTTGACTTCCAAATTTCCTAGATTCATACTTTATATACTCGGTGTTGTGATTATTAATGGCATACTGTAGCGGTTACGAGTTGGGCTACTAACTGCAAAGTCAGCAGTTCGAATCTACCAGCTGCTTTGCAGGAGAAAGATGAGGCTTTCTACTCCTGTAAAGATTTACAGCCTCAGAAACTCTATTCAGGGTTGCTATGAGTCATAACTGACTCAAGGACACACCACCACCAGTGTATTTATTATTAATGTTAGCAGCTGTTTCTTCTCATTTGAGATGTGGTTCATCAACAAATGAAGGTACCAGAAGCTTTGCTCCATTCATGTCATTATGGTCAACTTAATTTGAGGAGGCAGCTCTTCCCCAGTTGTATTTAGATTGCCTACCTGCAGGGCTCATCTTCCAGCACTGTATCTGACAGTATTCTGCTGCTCTTCATAAGGTTTTCAGTGGCTAACCATTCAAAAGCGGTCTGCCTCACCTTCTTCCTAGTCTGTCTTAGTCTGAAAGCTCCACTGAAACCTGTCCACCATGGGTGACCCTGCTGGTATTTAAAACACTGGTGTCATAGCTTCCAGAATCACAGCAACACGCAAGCCATCACAGTATGACAAACTGACAAACGAGTGGTAGATAATACAGTATAGTATACATTATAGTAAAAATAAATATTGATTGATTCAATGATTTTATAAACACTGAATTTCTTTGAAAAGCACAAAATGTCTTAAGCAAGTTGTTGGCATGAGTCTGTGTGTGTGTGGAATTAAAACATGATTAGGCTCCTATTTAATAATTCTAGGCACAAAACTAATTGCTTTAAATAAAACGCTCTGCCTTAATTAACACCATTAGTGTAGTGGCTGAAGTATTAGCTGAACTGGGGCCTTTGTGGCAAAATGGGAGTCCATTTAAACATACTTGGGGGAATTTAAAGACATTTACTTGGGGCACTAATGACTTCAATTAAGATAGAACACATTACTTAAACCAGGCAAATGATCAGCCTCTGCATATAACAGCATGAAGAGAGCCTTAATTAATTTCCTAATTGTGCTTCTCATCTTAAGCAGTACCATTGCTTGGCTCCTGATGTGGGCCTGTCAGTGGTTTAACCATAGCGTGTGGTCTTCCTAATGGGAGTGGATGAGTGGTTAACAGTAAGTTTTCCAGCCATGGACACTGGAAGATGCTTGTATACTTTGAGTGGTCCCCTGATTGGAAACATTGCCTTCACACTTGTTGACATGCGTAGGATTCCCATGTTAGAGTCACTCCAATAAAGACTGTTAAACTGTTGTTATTGTTAGCTGCTCTGGAGCCAACTCCACGTCATAGCAACTTTATGAGCAGCAGAATGAAAGGCTGCATGGTTGTTTGTCATTGTCACATCATCAGCATGTTCAAGGCCATTGTTATGACTATTGTACCAATCCATCACTGAGGGTCTTCCATGCTCTCCTTGGCCCTCTACTTCATCAAACATGATGTCCTCCTCTAGCAGTTGATCCCTCCTGGTGACAGATCCAAAGCAAATGAGTCTTGTTACTTGAGACTGCTGAAATCAGCACATCTGTCCTTTCCCCTAACACATTAACTTCTTGCTTCAGTGATTTGTGTAAGGCCTGAGTAGAAGGTTGTCTCTATCATGAAATATTGAAGAGCGACTGGAAGGCATGGAACAGAAGACCGTGTAGGGAGATGAGGAATGAAAAGGAAGTCTCAGAGCGTAAGTCTGTTCTCTCAGGGAGGACATCTCGACACTAGAAGAAATCCAACAGGAAAGACTTGGTACTTGTTCAGCTTCATTCTGTTCTCCCATGTAGAGTCTGCTTCACTGAATCTTCCATACTCATTAGGAAGCAAGAATAAAAGGAAAAATGTACGTACTTCTAAAAATCCATTTTTCTTTATGTACTAAATATTAAACCGAATAGCTAAGTTTTGAAAAACAATCCAATAAGACAAGGTAGATGCTTATTCACCATCATTGTGAATAAGTAATAGGATACACTCATATGAGAAATTAGGAGTACAGTTGTGACACTGTGGGTTAATGTGCTGGACTGCAAAGTCAGTTTGAACTGCAAGGTTGGCAGTTCAAGCTCACCAACAGCTCCTCGAAAACCCTAAACAGGATTGCTATGGGTCAAAATGGACTCAATGGCACTTAACAAGAAGAAGACAGGGTAGATGGTTTTTCACCATCATTGTGAATCAATAATATTGCTGTTGTTGTTAAGCTGTCAAGGCAGTTCCGACTCATAGTATAGGGTTTCTGAGGAGCAGCTGGTGAGTTTGAACTGCCGACCTTGTGGTTTAAACTGAACTTGAGGTAGAGTGCTTATCCTGTGGCACCAAGCCAGGACTCCGTAATGGGGTACACTAATATGAGCAAATGATAAATTATCCTCTTGTTATGTGCCCTCTAGTTGCTTCCAATTCACTGTGGCCCTGTGTAGGGTTTCCAAGGAGTGGCTGGTGGATTTGAACCGCAGACATTTTGGTTAGCTTTCCAGTGCTTATCCTACAGTGCTGCATCTAAAAAACAGAATAGGTAACCTGTGTTCTTTTGGGCTATTCATTCTGGGACAAACCCTGAGGAAAGAATGTCCAAGTTCATGAACTGTCCACCAGGGGTCACCAGAAGAATTGAAAGGGCTTCAGAGGCAAAGCCAGAGGAGTAACTTGTTCACCACTAGAAGGCCTCAGAAGTTAAATATGTAGGTTTCCTTTGTCCCTTTGTTGTGATCAAGAGTTCTTACTGAAGGAGACCTTTGCATTACATTACTCTCTCATATAACCCTATTCATTTAATTACTTGTTCATTGCCCCTTTCCTCACACCACCAGAAAAATAATCAGAGCTAACACTTAAATCAGTGTTCCAGGCACTATTCTAAGTGCTTTGGATATATTAACTCTTTAAATTTACACACCTACTTAATGAGACAAACATGATTATTATCCTCATTTTCAAGCAGAAGATACTGAGACATAAGGTCAAGTAACTTGCCCAGGGACACAAAAGCTGGAAACCTTCATAGTAAGAATTCACTCTTTAGTAGTTTGGTTCCAGAATCCGTGTTCTTAACCACTAACGATCTATCTGCTTAGAAGTGGGATCTGCTCTGCATGTCCAGCTTCTAGAGAAGCCAGTGCTACACTGGAAAGCTTCAAAAGTTTTCAGCAAAATTCCATTCTTTTTTAATCCCATTTTTCCATTCTGAAGCCCCTTTGTATGTTAAATGAATGACAATATATAGCGTAGTGGTTACGAATCGGGCTGCGAACCTTAAGGTCAGCGGTTCGAAACTACCAGCCGCTCCGCGGGAGAAGGATGAGGCTTTCTACTCCCGTAAGGATTTACACCCTCGGAAACCCTGTACAGGGTCGCTATGAGTCAGAACAGACTCGATGGCACTTAACAACAACAGCATATACATTGTGGTAAACTCATAGGGTGGAATTCTCTTCAGGCAAATGATTTGTTGTATTAAGAGATACTCAAAGCATGTGGAATACAGCAAATACAGAACATTATGGATAGCCTGATCTTATATTAAGAACCCATGGTGGTATAGTGAGTTAAGTGCTGAGCTGCTAATCATAAGGTTGGTGGTTCAAACCCACAAGCCACTCTTAGGGAGAAAGATGAGGCAGTTTCTGTAAGATAGTTGTTGTTAGTGCCGGCGAGTCGGCTCCAACTCATAGCAGCCCTGTATAGGGTTTCTGAGAAATGCCTGGTGGGTTTGAACACGAACTTGTGGTTAGCAGTTCAGTGCTTACCCTACAGTGCCACACCAATCTAGGAAACCCTTGAGGCAGTTCAACTCTGTCCACTATGAGACAAAATCAGTTCAACAGTAGTGGACTTGGTTTGGATTTTTGGATCTTACTTTTGAAAAAAAATTATTTATGAACGTATGATACCTATAAGATCTATGTGTGTGGTGTAGAGAAAAATCTGGAAGGGTAAAAATCTCTGTGATCATCTCAAGGGAGTAGGATCGGTGTGGGAATGTTTGTTTTATTTTTTAATAGCCTCACTTTTTAAACAATTAGTTAAAAATAAGTACTTTTTAGTGATGGGAACACTCCTGGGGTGGTGCTGTAGGATAAGCACTGGACTACCAACTGCAAGGCTGGCAGTTCAAACCCTCCTCAGAAACCCTTTACAGGGTCGCTATGAGTTGGAACCAACTCCAAGGCACTTAACAACAACAACAAACATTTTTGAAGAAAATGTGAAACTTTTGACAAAAATAAAGGTGCTTATTCTCTTATTTATACAATCTTGAATTATAGCTTCAATATGAGAACTCTTTTAAAAAGATCTGAACTTTGCAACACTGTAAATAAATGACAGTGGTTGGCTTTCATTTCATTTGATGCTAAATTTTGCAGTGTGGTTTTGTTGAGGATGTCTTCATTTACTTTTTTTTTTTTTTTTAATGTTTTATTGTGAAATATGGTTTACATGGGAGACTATTAGCTTTACATTCATCCTATCGTATATCGTTTCATTGCCATGGTCACAATCCCCTCCATGCATCATCAACCAACCAAAGTGTATATCCTGCAAGCCTGCCCCGCGGGCGTCAGCACACAGCCCCTCTCCCTCTCTGTGTCTAAAGTCCCCAGCTGCTCCATCTCTCCACGTCTCTGCCTCCATCTCTGGCATCACTGCTTCTCTGGGTAGGGTCCCACTCTCTGCTCTTCTC
>NW_006408524.1:22491166-22509785 GCF_000296735.1 Chrysochloris asiatica
TCAGCTGGACGCTTCACTCTCCGCTCTAGTCCTCTGTGGCTATGTCACTGACTCTGGGCCCAAGAGTCCCCAGGTCTTGCCACACTGCTGACCGACCAGGTCTCCACCCAGGTTCACAAGAGTCTATTGAACGTTGTAGGGTTTAGCTCACAGCTTCACTGCTGTTTTTCCCTCACTTCCCTTTATTGGTGACGAACATGGTCTTAGTCTTAGAAGGGGGTTTGCCCTGAGAGGACCTGACCAATTGCCTTGATGTCACCTGGATGAGCAACTTGCTTGTTCTTGTAGTAATCAGTCAAACTGCTGTTATTGTTTTGTATTTTTCCTGTCAGTCTTTCTTTCAAGAAGTATCTTCTGTCCTTCTAGCCATTCCAGGCTGGTCTGCTTGTCCTTTCAAGTGGAAATTTCCCACCTCAGAAGATTCTGGATGTGTTTCAGGATTCATCTTCATTTACTTTTATTCTAAAGTAAAAATTGGAGCCTTGGTGGCATGGTGCGTTATGAACTGGACTGCTAAGTGAAAGTTGCTCTGTGGGAGACAGATGAGGCTTTCTGCTTCAGAAGAGGCTGTCTGCTTCCATAAAAATTTACAGAAACTCTATACTGGGTTGCTGTAAGTTGGAAACGAATAGATGGCAGCCAGCCACTCAAGAATTGGTAAAGTTCAGAGGGTCAATGGAAAAGAGAAAGATCCCCAATGGGATGGATCGACACAGTGGCTGCAACGATGGGCTCAAGAAGCGATGATGGTGAGGATGGTGCAGGACCAGGCAGTGTTTTGTTCTGTTATACATTAGGGTCTCTATGAGTGGGAGTCCACTTGACAGCACTTAACAAAGACTTTTCACATATTTGCATGTATAGATATTACATTATGAAACTGTGTGCTGTAATATAAGTCAAACTTGGATTTTCAGCACTGAACACCAAAACCTGGATTTCACAGCAGCACATGACTTTTTGTGTGCTTCATTCTTGATAAGGGCAGTATGAGATCACAGGTTGATTGGCTCATGAAAGTAGAAAGATGTTTGCGTGGGGTTTTAAAAACAGGCTTCTTCAAGGGTTGTTGAGCCTCATTCCCCTCCTACAGTAAAGTGAATTGGAGGAGCAAGGTCAGCTGAGGTTGGAGGTGTGTATGCAGATCTCTTATTATTTTAACATTCCAAGAATGCAGTGGCCTGTGCTTCAAAGTGGCACAATAATAAAGATGTTTGGCACCGAGGTATTTGACTTGACTTTGTAGTGTGGCCTCTCAGGGTCAGGTTGTTTTTCTGAGAGCCGGCGCGGTCATTGTGCCAGGTCACAGGAAGAGACATGAAAGGCAAGGAGAGGATAGGGTGGGGACCGGAGTGCAGGGGCATTGGAGTCAGGGCAGGCTCTCCACCCATCTCACAGGTTCTCAGCCCTGCCTGTACAAGGTAATCACCTGGAAAGTTTTCAAAAATGACTGATGCCTGCCCTACTCCAGACCATCGTGGAAGTTAGGCCTGGGCAGGAGTAGTTTTCACAATGCTCCATGTTACCTGACTGTGCAGCCAAGGTTGAGAATCCTAGGCACATCCTCCAGGGACTCACAAGGTCTTGTTTCTGCTCCCAGGGGCTCACATTCCCAGAGCTCTGGGATGAACAGAGATTCTATATAACCAGATTTGATTCTTTTTTCCACCTCCAATAATGTAGAAGTCGTGATGGTGCTGTGGGTTGGAACTGGGGTGCTAACTGAAAGGTCAGCTGTTCAAACCCACCAGCCAATCCAAGAGAGAATGATGAGGCTATCTCCTCCCATAAAGATTTATAATTTTGGAAAACACAGAATGCCACTGTGAGATGAAATTTACTTGACGGCATAAGTATAAGGAGCCCTGGCTGAGCAATGGTTAAAAGCTAGATAGCTATCCAAAAAGTTGGTGGTTGGAACCCACCCAGCCAATCAGTGGGGAAAAGGCCTGATGACCTGCTTCTGTAAAGTCTGGTTGTTGTTGTTACGTGCCACAGAGTCGGTTCCTACCACCACCTAGAAAACCCCATGGGGCAGTTCTACTCTGTCACATGGGTTAGTATAGGTTGAAAATGCACTCCATGGCACCTAACAATAACAAGTAATTATGAAAGTCAAAAAGTATTTCTACAAAATCATAGAAAACATTGATTAAACAAAAATATAAAAATGTGAAGCTATCATTTCTTGACCTACCCTCCATCTAGGTTTTGTTCCAGAGGAGAACATGAATTCAAACATGTTCTATATTATTGTTCAATGCCATTGAGTTTGAGTCAGTTCCAACTCATAGCCACCTTGTACAGGGATTCCAAGGAGCAGCTGGTGGGTTTGATGTGGTTGGCAGTCCAATGTTAAACCTACAGCAATACACCAGAGACCCACTTATTAAGCCTTAAACATAACAGAGACAGGACAAAGACAATCATCAGGATGAAGGAAGCCATCCATCTTCAGCCTGAGACCAAGGTAGAGTCAATGAGTTCATGGTCCTGGGACTAATTATAGATGAAAGAAAACAAAGGAAATCATTACAAAATCATGATTGGTAGCAGATCACAGGTGGCAGTATAGACGCAAGGAAAGGACGGCGATAAGGATGTGTACACAACTGGAGACTGACAAAGTTTACAGGATTGGCTCTGGGGCTTTGACCCCCTGGCTAGGTGATGATCAGGGTATGTCTCATGTCCATGTAGCTCTGAGTCCTAGCCACCAGGACCCCCAAACTTTTAGATTGTTGTTGTACTTAAATGCCATCAAGTCAGTCAACAAGTGGTTATTTTCAGTAAATTATCGGAACCAACTCAACAGCATTTAACAACAACAACAAGAAAACAAACAGGTGTCAGAGATGGCGGCCCACTGAAGTGCTTTGAATGTGTGTTGCTCTCTAAAGCTCTACCAATAATGTACTATGCCACTGTCCTTCCTCCTGACTCTCAGGAGTCACATGTGGGACATTGGATTAATGACTATTAGCTTTTCACTCAGTTCAAAATACTGCTGGCAACAACCTTTGGTTGGTCTTCTTTACTTTTGAACAGGTTTGATGCTCTGGAGGGATTTCGTTTAGAGCCCTTCTAACTCCCTATGATCTCATTAACACAACAAAAGAAAACTAGTATTTCCAAACAGAGTTACATTCATAGGTATGGAAGCTCAGACTTCAACATATCTGGTGGGTCACAGTTCAGTCCAAAACATTCTGCTATCCAACAACAGCTGTAAAAGCCTGTCTTTGATTTAAGTTTTTCCTGCTTCCACTACATCTTTTGACTTCACAGATGTTTGCAACCCTTGAAGCAGCAAGATTAACCAAAGAAAAATGGACAAAGGAAGCTATGGGTCAAAAGAGCAAGGACAAAAAGCACCAAACCACTCATCCGTATTCTCTCACAGATTCTTCAAATTAAAATTGTCAATGAATTCCTAGACTGCATCTATTGTATTAATAACTAATATTTGTATAACTTGCTCCATGCTGATCACTGTGCTTAAACGAAAATTAATTCCTTTAATTTTCTCAGCAACCATGTAATGTAAGGTACTAGTCTAAAACCCCAAACCAAACCCACAGCCATCTAGTCAGCCCACATTGTTGTTGTTGTTAAGTGTCGTTGAGTAGGTTCCAACTCATAGCAACTCTGTATAGGGCTTCTAAGGAGCTTGAACCACCGACATTGCAGTTCAAACTGACCTTGCAGTCCGGCACATTTACCTACAATGCCACACCAGGACTTACCCTATATAGGGTTTCTGAAACTCTAAATTTTTATGGGAGCAGACAGCTTTAATTTTCTCCCATGGAGCTGCTGGTGGATTTAATCTACTGACCTTGTGGTTAGCAGTGCCGTGTTTATTCTACAGTGTCACTATTATTAGGATGCTCTTGGTGATCCCCATTTTACAAGTAGCAAAGCTGAGGTCCAGAGAGCTCAGCTAAGTTTCTCTGAATCACACAGCTGGCGGATAGTAAAGCCAGGATTTGAACCCAAGCACTTTTGGGCCAGAGCTCATATGTTTAGCCGTTTTACTGTGCTGGGAGCCTTGTGTGGTGCTATGGGTTAATGCACTACACTGCAAGGTCGGTTTGAACTACAAGGTTGGCATTTCAAGTTCACCAGTCACTCCTTGGAAAGCCTATACAGAGTTGCTATGAGTCGGCACTTAACAACTACAATACTGCACTGACTCTTTGAGCTAGAGCCATACTTATTTGGGTTTCTAGTCTGACTCAGGGATTGCACCATTTTCTGTGTTCCCTTCATTATAATGGTTTCCTGTGCTTTTATCATATATGCTAAGCAATGAGTAAAGTATTGGGCTGCTAAGTGAAAAGTCAGCCAGTGGTTCAAACCCACTAGCTGCTCTTTGAGAGAAAGATGAGACAATCTGCTTCCGTAAAAATGCGTAGCTTCAGAAATACAAAGGAGCAGTTCTGCCGTGCCCTGCAGGGCTTCTAAGAGTTGGAATAGACTTGGAAACAGTGAGTTTGTTTGTTTGTTTATTGTGGGGGGACACAGTGGTGTAGATAGCATTGTCTGCAGGGCGTAATGGATATTATTTCACTTAATTCCTTACTAGATTGGCAGGTCTTTCTTCCTAGTATCTGTTAGTCTTTATGCTCCACTGAAAGCTGCCCAACATGGGTGAGCCTGCTGATACTTGAAATGCTAGTGGCATAGTTTCTAGTATCAGAGCAACATGCAAGTCACCACAGTATCGTAAACGGACAGCAGGTAGCAATCTACTTTGGAAAATTAGTCACTGACACCCTTATGGATGACAACAGAACACTATCGGATATAATGCTGGAAGATGAGCCCTTGAGGCTGGAAGGCTCTCAGAATACACAGTGGCTGCAACAATGACCTTGAACCTGCCAGCCACGTGAGGGTGAGGATGGTGCAGGGCCAGACAGCATTTCGTTCTGTTACACATGGGGTCACCACAAGTCGGCACAGACTTGATGGAACTAACAATAGTGGCGGTTCCTTAGCGCTTGAGTGTGCGTCCTGGAGGCCCTTCTCCAATTCACAGCAATTCTTGGCACCGTCCTGTTTCAGCAAGTTCTCATTGGCCCTTTCCCAAACTGCTAAAGACTCTATGGCAAACTTTGGGTGGCTGGAGAAGAGAAATCCCTCTACCTTCTCTGTCCTCATGGCTAGTTGTTGTGAAGTACCGTCGAGTTGGTTCTGATCCATAGTGACCTTGTATAGGGTTTCTGAGGAGCCACTGGTGAGCCTGAACTGCTGACCTTGCTGTTCAAATGGCTTTGCAGTCGGGTGCATTAACTCACAGCGCCACACCAGGACTCCCTCATGGCTAGAGTCTTTTCCAATCCATCTCCTTCCAAATTCTTGGCTGTTGTTGTTTTGGCTTCAACTCACAGCAACCCTGTATAGGATCTCCAAGGAGTGACTGGTATGTTTGAACCGCCGACTTTGTGGTTCAAACTGACAGTGCGGTCCAGTGTTCATCCTACAGCATCACACCAGGGCTATGTTATCCCAAATCATCCCCCACTGAGTTCATCCTGCCTTCTTTCTGCAACCTTCTTAACCATCCAGGCAGGTGGAGCCAAGCCACTGGGCCTTCCACCAAAACACTGACTTCCACCAAAACACTGGCTGGGTTAAGAGGCTGCAAGATTTCCTTCTGGGTTGGAGCAATCAGATCCTTGTTTGCTGAGTCCAGATGGCTGAGCATTAAATGAGGGTCATGCCACTGCTTTTAGTCTAGTGAAGACCAAGGGAAGTTTCTTTCAGATGGCTCTGGAGGGTTTGCACTAGGGCCATGCTACCTCCTCATTCAACCTTCTCCTCCCAATACTTTGCTGTGTGGCATTTCCCCTGCCATCTGCAGCCTTGTTCTTTGTTCCTTCTCAGCCTTTGGGCTTCCAGACCTCACTGATGCCCTCCCTGGTCATTTCCTCCTTCTCAACCCTCAGCTACTCTCTCAACATCACCCTTTTCAGCTCCTTTCTACACTCATGATTCAATTGGTATTGCTGTGTTCACTAATTGCTTGTATTCCCTGTGAAAGTGGATGCTTTCAGAGGACAGGAAGTTTTCTTTTCCAATAACTGCTATACTCTTTCTTGTCTCTAGCTTGGTGACTGTCCATATTAAACTAGCTGAGGTCAAGCTACTTCAATTCATGGGGTGTGTCAGAGTAGAATCATACTCCAAAAAGTTTTCAATGGCTTATTGTTCTTTTTTGTCTTTGAAACTTTTTATTGTGAGTTGAGTCAAGGTTTACAGAGAAGATCATCAGTTTTAATTCAACAAATCATGCACTTTGTTTCATCTCAATGATTGCCATCCCCTGCACACAACAATAGTTATTCTGCTTTCTCCCTGGGGTTCCTAGTTCCATTCTACCCTCCTTCTCATCCCTCCTCAACTTTGTCCTTAGGTAAAGTTGGCCCTTTTGATCTTGAGTGGTTGACCATTCATTCCCTGGTGGACATACCTGACTAGTGTTGTTGTCCCTCACCCCCCTATATACCCTCACCCCCTACTGCATGGCTGAACATTGGGCTATGAAGGATGAGTTCCATTTTAGACCTGAAGGGTGACTGAGGGTCATAGTCTTGAGTTTCTCCCATCTCTTTCTGATCAGTAAATCTGATTACCTTTTTATAATTTTGAGGTTTTATAATTTTGAGGTTTGTTCCACAGTTTCTCCTCCTCTGCCCAGGACCTTCTAATGTGATTCCTTTCAGAATATTTGGGAGTGGAAGTTGGACACCATCTAGTTCTTCTGGTCTCAGATTCATGATGTCTACACACTCCCTTGACCCACTGCATCTTGGTCCCAAGCACTTTCAGTTCTCATCACTCATCTTTCTTCTGCACAAGGAGAGACCAAGAGTTCCACCTTAGGTGGCTACTCATGAGCTTTTAAAATCCCAGTTGCTATGAACCAAAGTTGATGTAGAACATTGACTTGTGGACTCTGTTAGGTCAGTTGACCATGGTGTCCCTTGAGACTGTGGTCCTGAGCCCCCAGGCCCAGCAACTCATTACCTTAAGATGTTTGGTAATATCTAAAAAGTTTTCCTCATTTTGTCAATGACTGAATTTTCCAATGTAGTTTGTCAGGTGTTTCTTTCCAGGTAGTTCTGGGTGGACTCAAAACTCCAGTCTCTTGATTCTCAGGTGAATGTGTTAGCTGTTTGCTCCCAGGTACTTAGCCTATATTCCATTTGATGGCCCTCTGGTATCAAACTGATTCTGGCTCACCGTGATCCTACGGAGCAGAGTAGATGTGTTCTTTAGGGGTTCTGAGGCTGCAAAAAAAAGATGAGTCGACAGCCTCATCTTTCCCCAAGAAGCGGTTGAAGGTTTTGAACTGCCCACTTTGTGGTTAGCAGCCCAATGCTTAACCTACTGTGACAACAAAGTTCTTTAGCTGCTCAATAAGTATTTGCTGAATGAAGGAATTAGAGACCTCTTTGTCAGGGAGGGTGATGATGGTATTGATATATCTGGCCTATGGACCTTTTCTGATACATGTCTCCCCACCTCCTAAATAAATACACATCTATTTTAGGGGTTTTCTGGCTGCTATTGACATTGGCAAAATGGCTTAGGGCTTGTTGTCTTCTCCTCAGCTCCCTTGTGTTGCATGGCTTTACTGGTATCCCTGTGAACATCTCCTTAGTGAATTCAATCAGAAACACAGTTGGGGCTCTCAGTGAAGGAAGGCGTAGGTAATGAAAATAATGGATTTTTGTTGTGCCTTTATCGGAGCCATGTAGGTCAACTGGAAGAGCCCCCAAAAGTTTAAATAGTGAATGTATATATAAATGTATATATAAACGGCACACCAGGCCGTATGCGAAGCACCTGATGGCCTATGAAACTAAGCTTCTACATTCAAGGAATTTTCTGGGTATTGGTGAGAAAAGACGTAACTACTCAAGATAGACACTTAGCATTGTTGTTGTTGCTAAGTGCCATCCAGTTGGTTCCGACTCACAGCAACCCTGTAAAGGGTTTCCGAGGAGTGGTTGGTAAGCTTGAACCACCTACCTTGCGGTTCAAACCAACATTGCAGTTAAGTGCATTAACCCACAGCACCACACCGGCAGATTATGATTCAAAACAATAGGTTTATTGCAGGGTGATGGGCATATTATTATAGTGTACTGGCTGGTTGGTTCTGACTCATAGTGACCCTATATAGGGTTTCCTAGAGTGGCTGGTGTGTTTGAACTACTGACCTTGCGATTGATAGACCAATAATTCTCATACAGTGCCACACCAGTACTCACTAAGACAATACTCAAATGCATCGCAATCAAGTTGGTTCCAACTCATAGTGACCGCCCTGTAGAGGGTTTCCGAGGCTATCATTTTTTCTTTTTTTTTTTCCTTAAATGTTTTATTGTGAATTATGTGATAGTTTACATGGGAAAACATTAGTTTTATATTCATTCTATCGTATATTGTCTCATTGCCATGGTTACAATCCCCTCCATGCAATCCTTCCCCCGTAACCCCCAGGTCTTCAGCACACAGTCGCTCTCCCTCTCTGGAGGCTATCAATCTTTACAGGAGCAGAAAACCTCATCTTTTTCCCATGGAGCAGCCAGTGGTTTGAACTGCCAACTTTGTGGTTAGCCGTCTAGTGCTTAGTCTACACTGTTCCTAACGGAGAGTGGTTCTTGAGTCTGGGAAGGTTTACTCAAGACCTCAGGAGACAGGATTTAGGTCTGTTTATTAGCATGTATTCTGTAGACTCAGCGAGCGGTCACTGGTTTTTCTGTCCTCTCTAGGTACAGCCAGCTGATGCTCCAGTAGTTCTCTGGCTACAGGGAGGGCCCGGAGGTTCTTCGATGTTTGGTCTCTTTGTGGAACATGGACCTTATGTTGTCACAAGTAACATGACCTGTAAGTATTGCCCCGACTACATTTTTCCTATGGAGAACTGTTTATCTGAACCTTATATCTGCTCCAGAAATAATTTAGAGTAAACACAGCACCACTAGGAATAGCTTACCAGTTCCAGATTATCAAAACACAAGTTTCTGGCAATGTTTCTGGAAGAAGGAGGAGCAATCGGGTGAATGTCTTGACTGGGCTGCTTTCTTTTTTGAAATTTGGGTGAAAGGTGCTAAGCCATTTTCTGGGAGTCTATATTGCTGACTCAAGCAATCTTAATAATGGGAACAGTTGGTATTTATTACTATTTGGGAGAGCTCTCTTGTGTGGGATTAATGGGTGGAATTATATCTGCAATTATTCACACGAACTGAACACTTTATGGTTCAGTCACATAAATGGTCTGATATTTTGGAAGCATGATACTTCCAAGTATTAGGTTTGGGGTAAACAGTAGACTGGAGACAGAACAACCCAGGCTTACCACCATCTCATTTTTTCACTTGGTGCCAATGGTTTACTTTTCCTGGGTCAGAATTTGGACTACGAACCAGTGTGTGACTCAGTATAAAACGCTTCTTTGCCAGTTTTGCTGAAGTGGTTGTTCTCTTCAGCTTTCGACAGGAAGACAAGAATTCAAGGAGACTGGATATTAAAACAAAACAAAAAAACAATCCCATGGTCATAGAATCGATTCCCACTTATGTTGACTTCATGCATTTCAGAGTACATCTACTCCACAGGGTTTTGTTGCCTGTATCTTTATAGGGGGAGCATGGTGGATCTGTAGAATAAGTGAACCATAAGGTTGGAGGTTCGAGGCCACCAGCCACTCTGAGAGGGATGGATGAGGCTTCCTGCTCCTGCAAAGCTTTACAGCCTCAGAACCCTGTATAGGTTTGAGTTGGGACTGACTCAACAGCACTTAACAACAACACAGCTTTGCTGAAGCCAGGTCTTCCTTGTGTGGCATCACTGGGTGGGTCTGAACCACAATCTTTAGTTTAATACTTGAGTGTAAACTGTTTGCACTACACAGACCTATTGGACTGGACAGATGGGGGATTATTACATAGGTGTGTGTTCATTTATACAACAAATATTTGTTGCCAAGCTTCAGCTTCAAAGTAGAATCCCGCTGGGTTGGGGAAGAAAAAGGAGAGCCTTAAGGCAATGGGGCCTACTCCCTGCTGTGAGAGTGTGAAGCAGTACCGGAAGGGACACTAAGAGATGGGACAAGGACAGGTGGACCTATCCATTTTATTTATAACACAGACTCAGACCTCTTCTTTATTTTAATAGTGCGCACCAGAGACTTCCCTTGGACCACCACGTTTTCTATGCTTTACGTTGATAATCCAGTGAGTATACAAGACCTATTTGCAATACCAGTGTTGGCTTTTCTTGTCTTATTTTTCTTTTTATTATGTATATTTTTTCAAAGGTATTCAGCTTTTATTATTTTTCTTTTTAAAATAACGTTTAATTTATACAATTAAAACCACCTTAAGAGCTAGCTGTTCTGTTTGCATGCATTAACCTATCTGAGTTTGGGGATTTAACTGATGCCTTTTCTCCTTTCCTTGAGCTTAATCTTATAAAAACTTTCTGCTCACAGAGCTAAACCCTCCATCCAGTATAAGGGATTAGTTACTTCACACTGCTGATATGGATTCTTCATAATGTGAAGTCTATATATTCGGAACTTCTAATCTTTCAAATAGAGTTCTAGATTTAAAAAGTCTGTTACTTATCACAGAAAGCAGAATGTCCCAACCTGGTGCAAAATGCGGGATTCTTCTTGGGAAGTTCTTCTGAAACTTCTTCCAAAAGCCACAAAACAGGAGACTAACTCTAGATCAGTTCTTATACTTTTGGAATACCATTGCCCCTAATTAATCTAATGTCTCTCACTTGTCACATGGTTCACAAAACAAATAGGAAAACCAAAAAAACCCTCAACATTCTTGTTCCCCAGCATGTTTTGCCAAATTCTTCTTTTAGCTATTCTTTTATCACATATTTAAATCAAAGTTGAATGAAATGCCCTGTTCCTTTGGATGTTTGGGGGAAAAAATTAAAATCTTTACACCTGGCTAGTGGGACATTCCTTATGCAAATGATTGACACAAAATAGCAGCTTCTTGTCTACATTTACTTCTCAGTTTTCTATGAACTTTTGGGGATTAGGAAATATTCATTTTAAATTAGTCACATAAGTATCTTATTTAAAAACCCCCCTATCCACTTATAGGTCATATTTCTTACCAGTACAGAAAAAAAAAAAAAAATGCATAGACAACTATCTCTTATCTCTGCTCTAATATATTTATCAGATGCAAAATGTGAGAGACAAATTGGCAAAACCATGAAAATTCGCTAGGTAAATCATGCTCACAGTTCCCAGAAGGCCACACAGTGGATTGTAGCACCCCACTCCCCCTTGCAATTTGCAAGGGAATAGTAAATTGGAATTGTAGGAGAAGGCTGATGTAGACAAGCAGGGTGGGGTTAGCTAGGGTTTACAGATCTCTGATAGCACAGTGGTTATGAGGCAGGCTGCTAACCCGAAGGCTGCTGCCATAAAGATTTACAACCTCAGAAACACTATGCAGGGTTGCTATGACTCAGAACCAACTCCACAACATACCACCATATACCACCACGACCACCAATTTCCTGGGAGCAGAGCATTCTGAGTAATTCTACAAGGTCAGGGGGCATAGGGGTACCCCTACTTGCTGAATACCAATTCCTGGGGCAATTAGAACAGGGGTCTAGTGGGTCAAGAGAGTGAAAACTTGATTAGGGGAGTGTGTGGAGAGTGAATTTAGTCAGCTGCTCATGAAGGGGAGAGACTGGTACAGTGTCCCAAAACTGGGACAAGACCACATTTAAAGGACACGGCATTTCAGTTCCATCCTAGTGGATGCCTTCTTGTCAGGGCTGAGTAGTACACCCCGCAAACTTCCGACAGAAGAAAACTTGGGGTCACTTGATATGCTAGCAGGGGTCAGGAAAGGTGAATGAGAGGGCCTCTTCCTTAAGTCAACAAATGTGTGGCCGGATCCCCACTTCTGAAGCAGGACAACTGAGACCTGTGCTGTGTTATTTGGACTTTGGGGAAGATAAGACGGACTCCCGCAGCACAGCATCCTCCCGAGAAGGTCACGATATGCATGTGGATGAGGGCAGAGAGAGATCTGAGGTCAGAGGCCTTTGGAACAAGGCCTTTCCTTCCAGGGTGGGCTCTGTGTGAAGGGCTCTGAGGTGTGTGTTTCTATGTTTATACCTGGTTTATTACCTCAGGTTGGCACAGGCTTCAGTTTCACGGATAATCCCCAGGGATACGCAGTTAATGAAGATGATGTGGGAAGAAATTTGTACAGGTAAAACGCCTTGACTCTCTCTTGGCCTTCTTCAGACCAAATGTTTTTCTATTTTGAAAGCAAAATGTCTGATAGTAGAATTGATATGTATTGGTCCTTATAGTCCAATTCAAAAAGATTGTGTAAGGATACTTCTACATGGGGAATACACACACACACACACACACACACACGCAATTGCTTATTTTCTACTTTGTTACAGTCTATATTATTAGTTGCATATGATTGATTATTGTGAAAGTGTTCATCAGAGAGAGTAACAAAAGGTGTAATTTTTCAATTGGTGCCCTTTAAGAAACAAAGAACCAATAGATCTGTTTTGGAAGAAGTGCAGCCATAGTGCTCCTTGAAGGCTAGGATAGCTAAGCTTCGTCTCTCATATTTTGGACATATTGTCAGGAGGGAACAGTCGCTGGAAAAGGATGTCATGCTGGGTAAGATGGAGGGTCAGAGAAAAAGAGAAAGACCTCCAATGAGATGGATCAGCCAGGTGGCATCATTGATGGCGTCAAGTGTGGCAGCGATAGTGAGGTTGGCCCAGGATCTGACATTGTTTCGTTCTGCTGTGCATGGGGTCCCTATGAGTCGGTTCCGACTCAATGGCACCTGACAACAACAACAAAGAAACAAAGCGGAGCAGAATTTTTAGCTAAATTTTATTCTCAAACCTTTCAACCAAATGTTTAGGAACTTAATGTTTACTTTCCAACTTGATACTGAACTTCACATTTTGCCATGAAACATCTTTTCAGATTCATTGGTTTGTTTTCTTTCCCAGGGCTCCTCTTTTTGTGGCCTTCACATGCAACATTTTACTCTCTCTGGCTTCTCTTTTGTGACTTTTTCAGGATGAAATCTTAGCTTGTTTGTTGGACACTTCCTTTTCCCTTTATTTCACAAAATTATACTTATGCTTTTGCTAAAAAAGAAACCTGAAGGAAATATAAAATTCTAAAGTTGATCAAGCAGCATACATATAATTTCTTCCTTTCTTTTTCTTATTCATTATAGCTACTTTTGAACCGCAAGGTCTGCAGTTCAAGCTCACCAGCCACTCCTCAGAAACCCTATACAGGGTTGCTATGAGTTGGAACCAACTCGATGGCACTTAACAACTTTTATTACTTTTTTTTCTCACAGGTAGAGACCTTTTCATTAGGTCAGAATTTTCCAGTGTGTAAAATCCTGGATTACTTTGTATTACTAGGGCCCCATTTGTGCATTATAATAATGAACTGAAAGGGATCCTAGTGGCCAGTGAGGGTTAACTACAAAACCCCAAGCACACACACATAGACACACATACTCACTAGACATTCATTCTGTTAATTACATAGAGAACAAACTCAAACCCCAAAGGTGAAGGTGAACTTAACAGAAACCAGAGTTGTTTGATCTCTGACAAAATCTCCCTATTATTCTCCTTTCTCCCAAGGCAGATGGCTCAGGAGAGAGGATAGAGCAATATCCGGGCATTCTCTCCGTCTCTGCACTGCTGACTCAGAAAAGAATATGGTTGTTGCCTTCTATTCACTTTTATTTTCTATATACCCCATTATTTTCATACTTGCCATTTAGTTCCCTGGTAGGTACATGCCTGAGGTCCTAGCCTATGGCTTCCAGGTACCCTGACTCCTTGAAGCAGATTTGCAGCTCCTCTCAGGGGTCCCCTTACCTTCCCCCTGGTTTTTCAACTTCTAGTTTCCCTCCACAGACATTAACAGTGATGATTGTCCCCACACGTTGAAAGGCACCATGTCTTTTTCATTTAACACTGTGTACTCTCATTCTCCGGAACCTCTGCCTCCCCCACAACCCTCTTATGGCTTCAATCCAAACAAGCTCAGTTGTTTAACTAGCAAACACCCAGAGGGCGGAGGTTCTGTATTAAAGAAATGCATCAAGTCCTCTCTGAAGCCAGAGCTTTGCAACGCCCCCACTCATTTTCTGTCTGTCTACCACCCCTCCCCCAAAGACAGTTCCTGCTTCCAGATGACCCTCTGTGCGGATATTTACTGCTGACATGTGGTTCATCTCCTCTTGCATGACATGTAAAGGGAACCTATTTCAAAGCGTCCATTGTTTATAGCTGTTTCAGTGTTTTTTGCTTCAGGCTTTTAGAGCTGGAAAATAGCTAATCAAGGGTAGTGCAGAAAACTGATTTCAGCTGTTTGCTTTATAGTTTACAATATTTATTTCCCTTTGTGACTGCATTCTTCTCTCCAGCTGTCCAGATGGGTGTCTGGAATAAGAAGGTAGCTTTGAAACCTGAAAATGGGCTACTGCAGGTTTCAAGTATAGAACTTTTTCTTCCTGTGAAAACCATCTTTCTTTTTTTCTGAAAATCTCATTCCTTTTGACTATGAAAAGTGCATGGGTGTAAGGAATAGACCTGCATAGAAGCATCTAGTATTCACATTTATGCAGGGGCTTCTTTGTGTGTAGAAATACAAATTGTTCACTCACAAGATGTTTAACTTTTCCAAAAGATATCTTTTTATGGTGAGTTGGGTGAAAGTTTATAGAGTAGATCATCAATTTTACATTCAACAACTCCTACACATTGCATTTCATCTCATTGATTGTATGAGATCAGTGTAACATAGCTAATCCCACATTCTCCTTGTGTTTCCTATTTCTAATCCCTCTTCATTTCTAACTCTTCTGAATTTGGGATAATACTGTCCTTTTAAGGAGCCTCTGGTAGCATAGTGTTTATGAATAGGACTGCGAACCACAAGGTCAACAGCTCGGAACTACCAGCTGTTCCACGGGAGAAAGATGAGGCTTTCTGCTCCTGTAAAGATTTACAGTCTTGGAAACCCTATACTGGGTCACTATGCGTTGGAACCGACTCCACGGCACATAGGCACCACCACTGCCCTTTTGGTCTCAAATATTTGATTCTTCACTCTCACTCTCACTCTCTCTCTCTCTCTTTAATTGGCTATCTAGAATATGCTCTTGAGCAGTTGTGCGTCTCTGGTTTCAGGAAAAAGAAATGACTAACTTTGATTTGGTGTATATTAGCTCTATTTATTGGTAGCCAGCCACTGTTCTTGGTATTGGTGATACAACAGTGAACAAGCCTGCTTATAGTCTAGTAGAGAGCCTAAGGCTATTTTCTTAATAACCAAATGGAAATACTCCTATTGTAGTAAAATGGGAAGTAACATGTGTTGCTAAACCAAGCTTCTGAACAATGTAACTATGAAATAGTTTCATATATTATACAAGAAAGAGTTGAGGCAAGGTGGTGGAGTAGGCAGATGCATTGAGCCAACCCTCTAAAACAAAGCCAACCCTCTACAACAGAGTGTAACAGATACAGATGGCAACCCTAGAACCCCGAGCATCAGGGCACAGGGCAAAGAGGTGGATTGAGTGCAGACTAGAAGAGGGAGCTGAACAGGAGCAGCCAGAGAAAAGTAAAACGGGCGGGCTGTGGGCTGCCTGGAACAGAGAGGCCATCTTGGGCTTTTGTGAGCTGCTATCAATACAGTGGCCTGCAGGAACAGGTCACAGATGGAGGTTGGCAGTGGGTGATTACAATTCTCCCTTGTTTCCATGCCCTTTTGGTAGTTGGGGACAGCAGCCAGTGGTATCCCTTCTGTCACAGCCTCTGCTCTGCCTACGACCACGGGCCTGGCATAACACCCTTGCTTCTGGAGGCCTGTGAAACCTGCTCCAAATTCCTCTACACAAACAGTAAATGGAGAACTGTGTTCATGCTTCCGGTCTTTATCACATTCACCAGAAGACAGGTGGTGAGTGCCTGGGAGCACACCACTCTCCAATCATCAGTCAAATATAAATACGATACCACAGTGTCTCATTGAAAACAGACAAGTTCACCATACACAAAGAAACAAGACAGACTGCCTCAAACTAGTGACCAAAATACAGAGTCAGAAAACGTAACACTAGAAATAGTATCAGAACTACCTGATCAGAAATTAAAAGAATGTTAATTAGGCAACTTCATTGAATTGAAAGAATGATCGAGAAAACTGCATATGAAATCAAGGAAAACTTGGACAAAATTTTAGAAGAATTCAGGAAACAAACTGACAAAATCAATGAAAAACCATACAAAAACAGCAACCAGAGACCCAGAAGATTATCACTAAAACTTCATAAGTAGCTAATGTACTGAAAGGGCAGAGAAGTTGAATTCCATCAATGGAAGACTGAATTAATGAATTTAAAGAAAACTCTCAGTATGCATTTGCCAGAGGAACAATCAGAAAAAATAACAACAACAACAAAATAATCCAAACAAAGACTAAGATTTATGTGGGATACTATCAAGAGGAAAAACTTACGTGTGATTGGAATTCCAGAATAGGAAGAGACAAAAAAACAACAACAACAACAAAAAAACAAACACATAGAGAATATTGTCCAAAAGTTGTTGGAAGAAAACTTCCCTAACATCACAAAAGACAAGAAAATAGCCATTCAAGAAGTTGAATTAACTCCAAACAGGACAGACCCTAAAAGAAAAACACCAAGACTTATTATAAATCAAACTTTTCTAAACCAAAGAAAAGGAAACAAATCTGAGAGCAGTTCAGGAAAAACAAAAAGTTATCTAAAAAGTAGAAGAAACACTAAGCTTAAGCTCTGATTTCTCAGTAGAAGCCATGCATGCAGGAAGACAACGGAATGACATATATAAAACTCGAAAAGAAAGAAAATTGCAAACCAATAATCCAGCAAAATTGTCCATCAAATATGATGGCAAAATTAGGTCATTTTCAGATAAGCAAAGATTAAAACAATTTGTAAAAGCCAAAGCAACCTTACAAAAACTACTAAAGGAAGTTCTTTGGACAGAGAACCAACAATAGCAGACAACAACCCGAGACTAACATACATGACAATATCACCCAGACTGGACCCAGATATGGAAGTATTCAAAGAAAAACAGGCCTACAACACCGAAAACAGTCTTATAGATACAGTTGCAGAATGTCAACAAAAACATAAAGTAAAAAGAGGGAATAAGGTGTGGCAACATCAATGAATTGAGAAAGAATGATTGAGAAAACAGCAGATGAAATCAAGGAAAACATGGACAAAACTTCAGAAGAATTCAGGAAACAGACAAAATCAATGGAAAAATGGGAACCATACAAAAACAGCAACCAGAAACCCAGAAGATTAACACTAATACTTCAGAAATAGGTAATGCTATAGTGGGATAATTGTGCTGGACTACAAAGTTGGTTTGAACCACATGGTCGGCGGTTCAAGCTCACCAGCCGCACCTTGGAAATACAGGGACGCTATGGGTTGGAACAGACTTGGCAGCACTTAACAACAAGAATGTAGATAAAGAATTTCCAAATGGAGAGGAAATTGAGTAGATTTCAAGAAAAAAAAAACCTAAAAAAAATAAATAAATAAACTTGACTGTAACCCTTAAAACTAAGCCAAACCTTACTCCTAGGCCTTAGGCCAACCCATTTCCTTACCCGTAACACTGAGTCTAGTCCTAACCATAACCCTAACACTTAACAAATTCCTAGATCTAGCCTAGATCTAGCTATATAGTCTTAACCCGGACCCTCACTCCTTCTTCCTACCTGCCTGTCCCACCATCAAACACACACACACACACACACACACACACACACACACACACACGCATTGCATTAAGTATGAGGGGCAGAGAAAATCATGACTTGGCCAAATTCAGCGTAGAAGGTACAGAGAGGACGTCTCCTTCCATTTGGTTCACAGAAAAACAACCTCCAAGATTCCTGTTGCTGAGCCTGTGTTAATCAAATGGTTGGTGACTAAAGAATACACCTTCCTTTGCTTTTATTGGTCTGGAGTTTTTGCTTATATCCTTTTAACCTCAATTCTTGTGAATGCCTCTTTGATAGTTATAGTTCTGACTCCATTAGAATTGGCCAATGTCTAATGTTCTTTGGCTTTATAGGGAAAGATTCTACTTTCTCTGACCTGTCCCTACCAACTTCCCTTTATAAAAAAACATCTAAAGGATCATTTTTCTCCTAATCATTCTCTCATGGATTCTCTGTGTTTTTCTGCTGCCCTTCATGTACCTTTCTGTGCCAAGAAGCTTTTGCTAAAATTCCACTTATTAGACAAGGTTTTGGCACAATGCCAACAAGATAGCAAATGGTGTCACCTACAGAGAGATGCTTCCTCTGCTGCAAAGCTCTTACATGTGAATAAATACAAAGAGTATACACCCACATACTCATGAAAACACATGCATACACACCTATATATGTGTGTACTGCATATGATGTGGACTCCTGGTGTGGTGCTGTAGGATCAACACTGGACTGCGAACCACA
>NW_006408524.1:22510399-22513845 GCF_000296735.1 Chrysochloris asiatica
TTGCTACCAAAGCCACACGATAAGCAATAGATACAGGAATACACTGAACTACTATAGAGTCCACTGGTGAATTTTTATGGCTCATTTGAAAATTCAGTGGTGTTTAGTAACTCCCTCCTTCCTCTCTGGTTTTGCAGGGCCTTCCTACCTCTCATCTTCACTGGCTCTCTCTGGCTTCTAGTCTCTCAGTAGGAAGCATCCCAGACGTTGCAATTTGGGTTAAAACACTCACTCTTTCAGAGTTTTACAGGTTTTTCTTTCCGTCTTAGAAAGAATTTTGTTAAGATAGAGAGTCATTAAAAAAATCCGTCCTTTTTTTTTTTTTGCTTATTATGCAATAATTCCTTCAGTCTGTTTAAATCCATTTCAGCATAGCTTATGGAAGTGTCTGTTGGCATTTAAAAATAAATGTGCTTTTTGGAACTCAGAGGTCACTGTACACTAACTTTCCTATCTGCAGTCATTTCCTGGTTTGCCTTTTGACTGTAGCCATTTCAAAATTTTCTGTTCTTTGATTATAAACAAAGTGACATTCTAAGAGTTTAGAAATGCTCAGGGCTCTCTAGAGACTTGGGTTTGGTAAGTAGCTAAAGTTTCTATTACCTCACTGCAAACTTGGACTCCTGGAGTTCTAAGGTTTGAAAAATTACCCCTGAGAATTTCTAAGTAACATGTGAAGCCGCTACCATTAGCCCACAGTTAGATAACCCACTTGGTTCACCTAGACATTTGGAAATGTTCCCAGAGTGTTGTTCAATGGGGTCTCTGTGGGGGCTGGAGTGGGTGAGGACTGTACCCCCTGACATTGCCAGAGAGGACAACACCAAATTACCTCAGGACCCATGATGGCTGGTGAGATTGGTATCACGTGCCACCCAGTGTGGTCACTCTTGCCCCTCCCTGTCACCCAGTAGTCCGGTTCCAATGGGAGAGGGGAGGAGCTGCAGAGAACCGCAGGGCTTAGCACTTGACCCTGCTAGAACCTCCATCCACCTCTGTGGGGGGGGGGGGGGCATCTGCTGACTGGCCACCCATGGTGGGAGGGTGGATAACTCCATGAGTTACTGCGCTGGGTGCCACCGACTGTAGTTGACTGAAAAATTGCTCTTACTTAGTAACACCAGAGACAAGTCAGTGTTCTTCCTGTGGGTGAAACAAATTTGAAACCTATTGCCAAAGAGTTAGCTCTGGTAGCAAAGCATGATTCTGTGTAATAGATTTTGTTGTTCGTTTTGCAGTGCACTGATTCAGTTTTTCCAGTTGTTTCCTGAGTATAAAGAGAATGACTTTTACGCTACTGGGGAGGTGAGTTGAAGTCATATTTTTTCATCTGCTTCAAACACCATCAGATCTGAAATATATTTTCATGCCGGGTATAGTTCACTATATGAATGTATCTGTATGTATATGCATGTATGCCTATGTATAATTATTGTGCGTGTGTATGTTGTTGTTAGGTGCTGTCTGTCCAGTTGACTCCAATTCAATAACAACTTTATGCACAACAGAACCAAACACTGCCCGGTCCTGCACCATTCTCACAATCGTAGAGCCGATTACTGCTGCCACTGTGCCATTGGGGGTCTTCCTCTTTTTTCACTGACCCTCCAATTTAGTAAGCATAATGTACTTCTTCAGGGACTAGTCCCTCCTGATAACACGTCCAAAGTATGAGAGACGAAGTCTCGGCTATCCTGGTTTCTAAGGTGCTCCGGTAGCGTAGTAGTTACGAGTCGGGTTGCTAACCTTAAGGTCAGCAGTTCGAAACTACCTTTCATTCCACAGGAGAAAGATGAGGGTTTCTGCTCCCATAACGATTTATAGCCTTGGAAACCCTATGCAGGGTCGCTATGAGTAGGAACCAACTCCACAGCACACCACCACCACCAAAGAGCATTCTGACTGTACTTCTTCCAAAACAGATTTGTGTGTTCTTCTGGCAGTCCATGGTACTTTTAATATTTTTCTCCAGCACCATAACTCAAATGCATCAATTCTCCTATGGTCTTCCATACATTCAAAATTCTCCAGCTATCCTCAAGATGTCTTTGAATGAATTTTTAAAGAAGTTTTGGGGCTCATTAAAGGTTCCTGTATTACAATGACTTGTCATGTCTTACTCTTCTGCCTTTGGTGTTGCTGTTACCATTAATTATGATGTTTTTGGAGTGTTCAGGTCAGATGCCTTGTATAATGTCTCATGGATCTGAATTTGCCTGATTCTTTCCTAGATTCAGTCAAAACATATTGGTAAGAGCAGGGCATAGATATTGTTGAGTATTTTCCATTGAACCATATCAGGAGAAATAGAATGTAAGTTTATCCCATTACTGGCAAGGTTAGACTTGATCCAGCCAGATCTCTTCCCATTGTAAAGGTATCATTTTTCCATTTTAATAGTCTGAAACCATGTAAGCATCCTATTAGCTCCAAAGCTTGTCACCTAATAGCTTTAGCACTTTTCATTGACCATCCCTGTGGGAGTCAGTTACTACACTGGGGGTTATAAAATGGTGATTTTGCTAATTTTTTTTTTTAAATCACTATCATATTCTTCTGGAGAAAAAATATTTTAATTATCCTTTCTCTTTTTTATTTGCTTTATAAAAAATATCACTTTGGACTCACAGATGGTGAATCCTAATCTAAAATGTCAGCTCGTCCTTGATGTGTTAAAATCCATTATTTTCATTTTTGGTTTTGATGCCCATTGTTGTTGTTGTTAAGTGCCATCAAGTCAGTTCTGACTTACAGGACCCTGTATATATAGCATTTCCAAGAAGTGACTGCTGACCTGACGGTTCAGTGCTTTATCCCACAGCACCACACCACGACTCCTTGATGCTCACAGTATTCTAAATTTGGTTCTTGCGAGTCCCCTCAGGCTTATTCTGTGTCCCTTTAACAGACTCTCAGCAATCTTTGAGCCCTTCCTTGCTTGAGCCCTTCCTAGCACACAAATATATTCCAGAATCTTCTTATACTTTTCTTGCCTCAGTTCTGGAATCAAACATTGCTCCAAGAAACTTTGGTTCATTTTTAGTGGGCAGTGGTATTTTAAAACCAAGAGCTGAGTATTAAACACACTCATTGCTACTGGGAAGTTAGATTTTCTGTGGGCAGAGTAAGGAGTTTGTTGTATCAATTTTGTTGTTGTGGTTAAGTGTCATCAAACTCAATTCCAAGTCATAGCAGCCCTATATAGGGTTTCTGAGGAGCAACTGGTGCGTTTGAACCACCAACCTTGTAGTTTAAACACATCAAGTATCAATGCTATCCCCTGTGTATACAGGGTAAATAGGGACAGGCAACTTAGGCATTGGCTACCTAAAATGAGAGGGTGATAAAGGGATGAAGTGACTGGCTTACAAGTTTTCAAGAAGGAGTTTAGTTTAAGAGTATTGAGTCCCCACCAAATAGTTTTCATCTTGTCTACATGGGTCTGG
>NW_006408524.1:22514890-22535486 GCF_000296735.1 Chrysochloris asiatica
TTAGAAAGTGATTTAAAAAAAAAAAAGAAATTAATATTATATTCTATAATATTTTGAGTCCTGGTGCAGCACTGCAAGATAATACACTGGGGACCACAAGGTTTGATCCATAAGATCAGTTTGAATCACAAGGTCTGCAGTTCAAAGTCATCAGCTGGCTCCTCAGAAACTCTAGACAGGGTTGCTATGAGTTGGAACGGACTCAACAGCACTTAACAACAACGAACAATGTTAGGTGTAATGATCAGCATCATCAAGAAGGATCAAGTATGGAAAATTTGGAGCGTGATGGATGTGTTGGGTAAGATGGTGAGGAAAGACCTCTGTGGTATGGTGATAGTTGAATGGTGTGGTTGGAGTGATCCCTGCAATATCTGAAAGTATAGATTTCCCAGAAGGAGGAACAGTAAGTACAAAGGCTCTGAACTGGGAACAGATTTGCTTTGCTCAAGAAAAAGCATGAAGCCAATGTGGGAGTAACTGAGATATAAGAGGCAGGCAAATAATGTAAGGCCTTATAGATCATGGTAAAGAGTTAGGATTATAATTCTGATGTAATGGGAATTACATTAGAATTGCATTGAAGGATACAAGTTCAGTGAAAAGGCAATGAAATCTAATAAACATATATTGATTATCTACTATGTCTGAGGTATTGGCCAAGCATTGGGAACTCGATGATTACTAAGGCATTGGCCTTGTCCTAAAACTGAAGATCTAATAATAATAATTACAATAAAGAATGAAAAGTACAACTAGAGAAGTAGCTACACAGCCAGGAATAATAAAACAGAAGAGAGTAAGAATAGCTACATCTCAAAATGTAATATGCAGGAATAGCCAAGCATAGGAGGTGACAATTAAACTGGGTTTTGAAGGATGAATAAAGGTGTACCAGTCAGCATTCTTTTGCATGCAAGTGACAACCTTGCTTGATGGAAGTAAAGTCTCCAGTATGGATTGCACCTTAATGTCAAGAAAACAAAAAATCCTCACAACTGGACTAATAAATAACATGATGATAAATGGAGAAAAGATTGAAGTTGTCAAAGAGTTCGTTTTGCTTGGGTCCACAATCAACATTCATGGAAGCAGTAGTCAAGAAATCAAACGACTTGTTGCATTAGACAAATCTGCTGCACAAGACCTCTTTAAAGTCTTTAAGAGTAAAGATGTCTTGAAGACTAAGTAAGGTGTGCCTGATCCAAACCATAGTATTTTCAATCACCTGATATGCATGTGAAAGTTGGACAATGAATAAAAAAGACCTTAGAAGAACTGAGTCATTTGTGTTATGGTGCTTTGGAGAAGAATATTGAAAGCACCATGGACTGCCAGAAGAACTAAAAAATCTGTGTTGGAAGAATGCTCCTTAGAAGCCAAGATAGCTAGACTTCATTTCTCATATTTTTGACATGTTATCAGGAAGGACAAGTCCTTAGATTTATTCAAAGTCCCTGTGTATAGCTTTAACATAGTACCAGGGAGCTCTGGTGGCTTAGTAGTTAAGAGCTAGACTGCTAACCAAATGATCGCCAGTTCAAACCCACCCACCACTCTGCAGGAGAAAGATGTGGCAGTCTGCTTCCATAAAGATCACAGCTTTAGAAACCCCGTGGAGTAATTCCACTCTGTTCTATAGGGAGAATATGAGTGGGAATAGACACTAGCAATGGGTTTGATTTTACGGATTAGCATAGTACCAACCCATTTTAACTGCCTCTTACCACACACCCCAAAGATATAGTAGATATTTTCAGAAAAGGAAAATCCCTTCTGTTTCTGAACTCTTATTTACTCAAATAATGCCACTTCCATTGTAGAATTATCTATGAAAAATAAATTCATTAACTCAGAAGGATTTACTGTTTTACCTTGTAAATGTACTGGATCTAAACACCCAAAAGTTTATCTTATTAATGCAGACATATCTTTATTGGATTTACTGAGGGAAAGGGGGGCCTTGCAGAGCATCTACTTCACTTGTCGTATCTGTAAGATCTTGTTTGGGAATATTTGTTGAGAACTGATCATAGGGCAGCATTGTGCTGAGTGTGTTTCCACACATGACCTTCTTTAATGCTCACAGCTACTTCATGAAGCAAGCACTGTTATTATCGGCCCCATTGTACAGGCAAAGTGACTGTGACTGAGGCTTTGAGATGTTAAGAATGCCTTACCAAGGTCATCCAACCAGAAAGTGGAGGAGCCAGGTCTGGAACCTGAGCAGGCAGACTCCAGAGCCTGCAGACTGTAGTCCCCTGCTGGATTGTATGCAACCCTGCTTGCCTGTGATGCTCTCTGGATTCTGCTTTCTCTCCACTCAGAACTGCACGTTCAACAAAACAGAGCCACATTCTCTAGAACAGAGCCAAACATTCCCCTTCCATATTTCATGTAAAACCTTTAGGGTTCTCAAACTTAAATCAGTACTAACCAGGTACTAAACGAGGGTAGCCTCATTTTGGTCATGGTTGTCAAGGGGTCAGTCAGAAGCTATTCAAAGCCCTTAACTCTGGCGGATGAGAGTCTGGAACTAATAATGTATATACTATGGAGTCCTGGTGTGGCTCTTTAGGATAAGCACTGGACCACAAGGCCAGTTTGAACCGCAAGTCCAGTAGTTCAACTCACCAGGCGTTCCTCAGAAACCCTATACAGGGTCTCTATGAGTTGGAACTGACTCAGTGACACTTAACAACAACAGTGTATATTCTGCCTGAGCGTTCAGTTAAATATTGTTCATTGTTAATTGCCATCGAGTGGACTCCAAGTCATGGTGAGTTTATGTACATGGCAGAATGTAACTTTGCCTGACCCATTCCATCTTCATGATGACTGGGATGCTACAGCCCTGTGTTGTAGCCACTTAACTTGTGTTCTGAGTACCTTCCAACCTAGCAGGCTCAGTGTCCAGCACTGTATTAGACACTATTCTGTTGTGATCCCTAGATTTTCACTGACTCTTTTTAAGAAATCGATCACAGGTCTTCATATAGAAGCTCCACTGACACCTAACCACCTTGGATGATCCTTCTGATACTGGACAAACAGGTGACATAGCTTCTAGCATCAAAGCAACACAAAAGCCACTGCAGTATCAGGTTGACAGACTTGTGGTGAATTTCATTAGATAATTCTCAAATATAAGGAAAACGTGAGCTAAAGAGCAAAAGAATTGTCCCACAAACTTTCTGGAGCCCCCTTGTATTTCGTATAGTACCTGACTGTCATGATGACTATTATTATGAGTCTTGCTGAGAAGCGTGATTAATACAGTATGGCTCCAAAGACTGCGCCTGGATGCATTAGGTGGGGATTCAGGTGTTAATAGAAGCTTGCTCAATCATTGTTGGTGTGTGGAATTATCGCCTCTGTTTGTTTCCATTGTTTTAACATCATATCTACCATCAATAGTTAATTTCATCTAAAGTGAAGAGGTAGATGGAACATCAAAGTTGATATTAAAAGTCTTTTGTTCTTTGTCGACTTTTTCTATGGGAAACAACAAAATGCAAAAGGACCCGCCTCAGCCACACAGCCATGGGAATGACGGCTAGACAGACAGAGAAAGGAAGAAGCAGCTTTGTCTCTTTCCCATTTTCTCTTCAGGTCTGCCCAGAACACCAACTGGAATTAATTTTCCCTAAAGAAAGACAAATGTGTCTGTAGATCACCCTCCTCAAGGCACACACACACAAAAAAATGTACTTCAAAAAGAGAATCAAGCTGCATTTAATTCACATAATTAACTTTCTTTAAAAGTGTTATCCTTTCTAAGCCAGTAACTATTAGTGAGACTGCTCTTGTTCTGGAGGGACAGGCACACTTTAGAACTCTCTCAAGTGTGCATGGGGTCCAGTTCAATGTTAAAGCAAAACAGCCCTCATGGCAAGTCAGGGAGGTGGCAGGAAGAAGGGGGCGGGACTTCCCATTGTTCTCTGAGCTGTGGTTTTATGTCCTTCTCCAGGAAAAGATTCCATGCTCATGGGTGGTTGTGGTAATGAATGGGAGCTCTTCCAAAATGGCAGGATATATGGTTAACACTGGGCATCTCTTTTTGATCAGCAGAGTGGGGCATACTCTCTTGACAAGCAATTTTGCAACTGTGGTTAATCTGAAAGCAGAATAAATGCAATACTATGAAGCTATTTACAAATGAGTTAGTGAGTTTAGAAGTGAGATGCTTTATCTTCATTTGAATGGGTGAAGTCCTGCTGGAATTGCTGTATTGTCTGACAACCTTCAATGAAATTCTCATGGTCTGCTGGATTTCAGGTGACAGGGTGCCAGTTTGTCAGAGCCTTTGTTTCATAAAGTTGTAAGCACTGTGTTTAATGGATGTTAGAGAGTGGCATTGTGCGAGACTGTCCAGAAATAAAACCAAGAACTCAATGATATTTATATCTAGCATCTTTTCATCTTTTTCTCCTGATCTTTCTTTTGCTACCTTGTGTCTTTGTTGTTGTTGTTGTTATGTGCCGTGGAGTTGGTTCCGACTCATAGCGACCCTGTACAGGGTTTCCGAAGCTGTAAATATTCACGGGAACAGAAAGCCTCATTTTTCTCCCCCGGAACAACTGGTAGTTTCGAATTGCTGACCTTGCGTTTCGCAGCTTGATTTGTTTTTGGACCTTGGGAATCCGTCTTTCTCCTCCCTGAGTTTCCAAGACCACCCTATGCCCTACCTTCCACCCAGCCTTCCTTTCCTCAGCTAGATTGTGCTCAGTCACTATTATTCCACACGTCTACCATCCCTATCATGATAGTTTTGTTTGTTACATCATTATGACTTGTTACCAGCTCACTGTCTGTTAGAAGCGATTTGATAAGTTAAACCACATGTGACTTTCTCCCAACACATATGTATTGAATAGAGGACAGAGTCAAACCCATAGAATGATATTTATGTGTGAATGTCAACCACTGACTTGCAAGAAAATGCATAGGGTGGGAGAATCATGCTAGCAGTTGGCTGTAATTGTTTTATGTAGGGTTTGTCATTATCTGGAGTCCTACTGTGGCACTGTAAGAGAAACACTGGACTGCGAAACCTCAAAGTTGGCAGTTCAGACCCATCAGCTGCTCCAGAGAAACCCTATACAGGGCCACTAAGAGTGGGAACTGACTCAACAGCATTTAACAACAAATGCCATTATCCTAGGAATGCCGTGATTCTATAGGATAAACACTGGACTTTCAACCACAAGGTTGGATGTTTGAGGCCACCAGCCATTCTGTGGGAGAAAGGTGAAACTTCCTGTACAGGGTCACTATAAAGTCATAACCAACTCTAGGACACAGAACAACATGTCATTGTCCTATTAGCCCAGGCTGTGATACTGTAGGATAAGCACTGGAATGCTAACAGCATGGCTGGCAGTTCAAACCTACTGCCCACTTATCAGAAACCCTACACAGGGTCTCTATGAATTGAAACGGACTCGATGGCACTTAACAACAATATGCTTATTGAATTTATTAGCAAGGAGGAAACCTTAGAGAGCATCTACTTCACCTGTCGTATCTGTAAGATCTTGTTTGGGAATATTTGTTGAGAACTGACCATAGGGCAGCATTGTGCCGAGTGTGTTTCCACACATGACCTCCTTTAATGCTCACAGCTACTTCATGAAGCAGGCACTGTTATTATCGCCCCCACTGTACAGGCAAAGTGACTGAGGCTTCGAGAAGTTAAGAATGCCTGACCAAGGTCATCCTGCTAGAAAGTGGAGGAGCCAGGACTGGAACCTGAGCAGGCAGACACCAGAGCCTGCAGACTGTAGTCCCCTGCTGGATTGTATGCAACCCTGCTTGCCTGTGATGCTCTCTGGATTCTGGTTTCTCTTTACTGAGAACTGCACGTCCAACAAAACAGAGCCACATTCTGTAGATCAGAGACAAACATTCCCCTTCTTTATTGTGTGCAAACTCTCTGGTGGCTATGTGCCTGAACTTGGTTCCCACTCATACCAATTGTGTATAGGGTTTCTAGGGCTGTAAATCATTATGGGAGCAGAAAGCCTCATCTTTCTCCCATAGAGCCACTGGTAGTTTTGAACTGCTAACCTTGAGGTTAGCAGCCTGACTCATAACCCCTATGCTACCAGAGCTCCTTAAATCTCTAGTAGTGTAATCAACAAATGGAAATTCTCTGGTTGCTGGATGTTTCTGACTTTCTGGCCAAGACTTAGTTTTAATCATAAAGATGTGGCTTTGATCATAAAGTTTTATAGACTATATGGAAGCTTCAAGTGATATAAAGACTTGAAGTCCTTGGAATGCAATTATTTCTCAAAGCTTGGGATTTGCTGAATTTTACGAGATTGCATTCAAATTGCTTTAACTCCGGAGCCCATGACAAATGCCTATTTTCAGTTAGGCTCATCTGTACTTGCCAATTCTTTCTTTTAGAATTGCAACCTGTTTGTGGCTACTTAATGAGTTTAGTATTAGAAAAAAAAAAAAAATCAAGGTTTAAGCTGCAACTTGAAGAATTTAGCAGGGGCATATGGCCTCAGGCTTTTGAAGAGCACATCCAAATCAATCAACACATATTTTATCGATTCTTTGGTTGCGTGGAAACAGCTATGAGTTAAGTCGGAAATCATTATAAGCTTTGTCTGAAGTGAACTACCATGCTGGACCAAGTACTTGATTAGATTGTCTAGGTTCAGGGCAGGAAACATTAAGATAAATCTATTATGCAGCTTGAACCTCCTGAACCCTATCTACAGTGAGCAAACAAAGGACGCAGTTTGTTGACTGTGGCCTAGTGCATTTATACTGTTTATTTAAAAGTCAAATTAACTGGAGTCTCCATTTTAAACAAAGGGTTTATTCATCTGGTTGAGTCACCTGGCTTCAAGCTGGGTTTCTCCAAAATTGGGACTGGGCGTAGGAAGGAGTGCATCTTTTCCACCCATGCCCATCACTAATGGATTTTTCTTTTAAAAGAAGTACTCTCTCAATACAAGCGAACATTCTATCCACTGGAAGGGAGCATATATCTTTGCATATGTTTATATGACTAAAAGTTGGCAACTGGTCAAAATCTTTTCTGCGTCTATCCCAATAGGTTTTCCAAACTTCTTTTTAAGCTCAGATTCAAGAGAAACAGATATTTTGATAAAGACATATTCTTGTTAGAAGCCATTTCTCTTTTTAATTGCAGCAGTGTGGTCTTGAAATTAGATGACGCATGGTCTAGAAATGTCTAGGAAGTTGTGGAGATTACCACAACACTAAAGTTTCAGCTTTCCTCATTCATTAGTTTTCCAAGCTGGCCATTTTAAGACCACACCTCTTCTCCCCTCAGAGAATATAATAATGCTGAGTGAAGTGAACTTCCACCCAAGGCTAAATGAAGTCAAGAGGTCGCTCTAGCATCATCTTGTCCTCTTGGTTGCTGCATCTTGTGCGACTCCATTAAGCTTAGGGTTTTCACTAGGTTTGTTTTTTTGTGTTGGATTTTCAGTGTATGGAAGGTCCCTGGGTGGCACAAACATTTTGTGCTTAGCTACTGATTGAAAGGCTAGTGGTTCGAACCCACCTCTAGAAGCCTGTCAGTCTGCTTCTGTAAAGACTGCATTAAGAAACCCCCATGAGCAGTTCTACCCCATAACACATGGGGTTGCCATGAGTCTGAGTCTATTCAGTGACCCTGAGCTTTCAATATGTGCATCAAAAGCTCTTCTAGGTATATCCTCTTGTGCCCTCTGCTCGCCTCCCAGAAATGGAGGTGGCTGAACCACACAGTCTGTGTCTGGAAGTTGGGAGTCCCTTGCATGGGAGAAGCTAGGGGACAAAGTACTCATGTGATTCTCTTCACGAGGGCAACCCATTTTGGTTCTTCTAAGGACATGGAGGCAGACACAGATGCCCAGAAGTGAATCCTTCAAAGAGACCGTCATTCCAGGCAGAATGACTAGGGAAGGGGATTAACACAGAACAAGGAAGAAGGCTTCTAATGACCTTGACCTTCCTCAACATACCATTGCTGAGGCTGCCAACTACCCCACTTCTTCAGTTGCCAGGCAGACTTGAGGGCAACTAGGATTGCCGATCGTGAAACTTTGTGTGCATTTGGGTCATTGCTCATCATCACAGATAAAGTTCTGGACGTTACGCTATATAGGGCATACCCAGAAGCCAGGCAGAAGAATGAGTATGCATTCTTTTTGTTTTTTCCTTCCTTTTTCTACTATACTTCAGTAAGAAATGCAGCTGATGGGAGAGGAGCTTAAACAATACTAAGTGCTAACATATGCGAAATTCCTAAGAGGACATTGTTTCCATTATAGTGTTATTCTCTGACACTATTATTTTTTTGCCTGGAGGAGCGGACTGAAGCTTGATTCTTAGATACGGAATCTTTTTTCCTCCCTTAAAAGTTACAGGGTGGCAGGGTACAGTAAGTCAGCTATGAATGTTGTTGAAAGATGTGAGAAGGGAGAGTCAGACAGACTACACAATTACAAGTTTCTTTAAGTCCAACTTCATTGTGTTTTCACACATCTGGATAATTAACCAAGCATTACATTCTCTCTAGACTATTTTTACAAGTATAATGTGCTCCTAACATGATTTCCATTAGGCAGTTCCAAAACTCGTTTAAAAACTCAGAGAGAATGCAGACCAAGATTCGAAAGTACTATTCAACTGCTATGTTGAGACCTTTTTTTCTCATGGGGGAAATAAAACACTGCGAGCTGAACTCTGAGATCCCTGTGATGCAAGAGGAAGATAGGTTTATTGCTCCTGCAAACTCCGGCAAATATAAGCATGAACAAATGCACCCTGAAATCTCTGGTCCTTCTTGTCAGAGGAACCATGGGAAAAATCAACTAAGGCGAACAGTGTTAGAAATGGCAGCTAGGTGCTTCTCCAACTGTTAAAAAGGAATAGTAACCTAGATGTGTTGAGTCCTATGGCAGTTGAAATGGTTGTGTTAGGTAAACATATTTATCTGGCTCAGTCCCTCATTTGAAAGTCACTGTCAAATTCTGAAATAATGTGTGTTGAAATGATTTCTGGTTGCATTTTGGGTCTTTCCTTTTCTAATTGCTTTAAGTGCTGAGCCGAGCTTTTACAAAACCAGAATGCCATCTTAGAAGGTTGGTGTTCTAATTTCAGGGGTTTCCTAGAACATCTGTGGTCACTTAGGTCAGAGAAGTCATAGAACTGACAATTCTAGTTGTTGTCATCATGGGTAGAACACTGAGCAAAAGAAAATCCTGTGAAGCAGTTCTACTCTGCCTACAGAGTATGAGTTGGAATCGACTGGGAAGTACCTAGCAACAACAGGCAGAGGGGATGGATTTTTGTGAGATATGAGAGTAAGAGCAATAGCAAGATGGCACCAAGATGTTTGATCTGAATGTTTCCTGTAACAGGAGTGGAGGCTTGGAGGTTGGGAACTTCACTGTGAACGTATGCTATTAGACACCCAAGTGGACATGTCACTGATGGAAAACTACAACAAATTGAAAATATTATTGAATCTGTAGTAGCTTGGTTTTTTCCTTCTCCTTCTTTGGTCGATTGGGGGAAACAATATCCATAAACAATTTTGATCTTGGAAAAGGACCTTGTGCTGGTAAAGGTTTCAAAATACTGAGATAAGTTTAAGTGACAATCTTAGTAAAAATGATTTTCCTTTCTTCCTCTCCTACTGACTTAATATATATTAATTTCTGATTTTCCATCATCTTATAGATTTAGAAATCCTGTTTTGAGACTTCAGGACTCTTTTCTTTAATAAAGCTTTTAATGGAATTTTCTGGTATGAAAAGCCCCATGAGTGACAGAAATGTGTGCTCCGGTTCATGTTACTTTATTTCAGAAGGAAATGAGAATGTTCACTTATTATGGATTGTGCATTTACTCTGTGGCTTCCTCGATGTTATTTGAGGCTACAAAAGAAGTGAGACAGTGCTCTTCGCTTTTGTGGAATTTGCAACGTGTTAAGAAATAGATGGTATATATATTGCTGCTTCGTTATTATTTTAACTCGGTTAAGTGCATATCAAAGAGAGAGAAGGCGTGGTGGTTACGTGCTGTAAATCCTTATGGGAGCAGAAAGTCTCATCTTTCTCCCACAGAACTGATGGTAGTTTTGAACTGCTGACCTTGAGTTTAGTAGCCTGATTCGTAATCACTATCCTACCAGAGCTCCTTGTCAGGAGGGACCAGTCACTGGAGAAGGATATCATGTTTGGTAAGGTAGAAGGTCAGAGAAAACAAGGAAGACCCCCCCCCCCCCAGCGAGATGGATTGGCAAAGTGGCAGCATCAATGGGCTCAAGTGTAGCAATGGTTATGAGGTTGGCTCAGGACCAGGCAGTGTTTCGTTCTGTTGTGCATAGGGTCGCTATGAGTCGGTGCCCACTCGATGACACCTAACAACAACAACAACAAGTGCATATCATTTTACTAGTATCAATTTGTGACTGTCCATTTTAACATGTACCTTTCTCAGTCTTATGCAGGGAAATATGTGCCTGCCATTGCGCACTACATCCATACCTTCAACCCCTCGGCAGAGCTGAAGATCCACTTGAAAGGCATTGCTATTGGAGATGCATATTCTGATCCAGTATCAGTAGGTGTCTCCTTTTTCTTTCCATTTTGTGTCATAAAGAGATTGAATCCCCTTTATGGGATGGAGGGGGCCTCATGGGATAAAGGGCGATCCCATTGCTCAACTGACTTTCTAATGACTTGAACTTCTAATTTTTACCAAATGTCTTAAGGCGTCAACTTTCTGTGTCAGTCTTGGTTTACTATGGGTGCCAGTAAATGCATGTGTGTGTGAGTGTGTGTGTGTGAGTGTTTGTGTTTGGCTAATTCCAGTTCAAGATTCACAAGGAAGAGTTCTTTCAGCAGACAAATGGTCTACCCTAACTTCTCCCTTTCTTTCTTTGTGATGTTTGTGTTTGTCTCTTTTTTTCTTAGATTATAGGGGGCTATTCAGAATTCCTGTACCAAATTGGCTTGTTGGATGAAGGGCAGGGAAAGTACTTCCAGAACCAGTGTGATGAGTGTGTAAAACACATCAAGGAGGGAAACTGGACGGAGGCCTTTGAAGTGAGTTTTGGGGCCCTGGGTTGCCCTTGAGCAATTAAAACCATGTGAGCAGAGAAGGGGTCAATAGAAGCACCATGTTTTGCTTTGTATCTTTTATTCTTTCCCTTTGTTTGGTTAGAGAGGGTATCTGCTATGCTGTGTGGTTGTAGATGATGAAGTGAAATGAGTAGAATGCTAATGAAGAAAAGGACTGTCATTGTTTCTTTGAATTACCTGAGATTGCCTTTGAGAATTTTTGTAACTCAGTGTTTCATGAACTGTTTTGATTTCTTTAAATTCTTGGTGGGCCCTACAGGCATAGCCAATCATATGGAAATCAGAAGGCAGGCAATAAAGGAAGTAGATGCATATGTTTCCACATGTGTTCTGAGCCCTTCAGAGGGTGATAGCCACAAGCAGAGTTTCAGCTGCAGAAATGACCACAGTGTGTAACAAATATCACATGTTCCCATGCATCAGGAACAGAGATTACAAAGTGTAGTATATGGAAAATTTTTACAAAGAGTCATTGGTATTTGTGAATGTTACTATATTGCTCCCTTAAAATCAAATTTGAGAGTCAAACAAATTAGTTAGATGAAGGAGTTTCAAAAAGTCTGTGGAAAATTCCAGTGTCTTTTAATGGCATCTCCCTATTTTTGTTTCTTTGAAATGTAAGAATATACTAAATTTAGGGTACAAGACATTATGCTTCTTTGACCAAGGTCATGTAATGCACACCAAGGTCATGTGAACAATCATCCTTAGGAGTTTCTGCCCTGTTTACTATAGAATCATCATATATGACACCTTAGTAAATGAGTCAATCATTGAATTTTGAGGTTGCTAATTGAGCGCAGTGATTCCATATGATAAGCACTAGATTTAGATTGTGAACCATAAGATCTGCGGTTTGAGCCTACCAACTGCTCTACGGCAGAAAGATGAGGCTTTCTGCTCCCTCGATGACTCAGAGCCTCAGAATCCCTATACAGGGTCGAGATGGGTCGAAACTGACTTGGTGACACTTAACAACAACAACAACCTTGTGACTAGAATCACATCCTATAACAATACATCTAACGTCATTGTTGTTATTAAGGCTGGATCTTAATACTAATAGTCTTCTAGGCAGTGGAAGTCAGCTGGTTCTGATAAAACCAGAAGACACAACAACTTAGGGAGCAAGGAGGTAACAAGAAATTATGCTGCGTTTTACAAGCATGGTGCCAGGGCACTTCCTGAAAATTCCCTCAGGCAGTGATTCTCCTACCAGGAATTTGGACAACAGCAGGCTGTGCGGCTGGAATTAGGAAGGAAAGCAACCCACTATTGGGATGCTAACAGCTCACCTTTCTCTATGTTAGACCCCAGATGTGACTACAAGTGTTGATTTAGATGTCCTGGTGCAAGTGTAAATGTAAAGGGGATAGGAGCTTATCAGGGACATGTAGGATCGTGATTCAACTTGCAATGACAATATCTTCAAAATGAGTTTTCAGTGATCTGCTGTGGTAAGGAGAGAGGGTAAGAAAGAGTGAATCAATATCACATTTGTATGTGACATGAGACCAATCTGGAAGTGAGGCATTTGATATGTTTTTAAAGACGCAAGCAAGGATTAAGCAATGTCAAAAGCAAGAGCATTTGATAGGCCCAAAGGGACAAAGACAGAAGAAAAATTCCACAGTACAAGAAGCAGCAACCCAGACCCCACAGGATTTGTGAAACTGGTGAATGTTAATATATTTGAAGTCATCAGAGATGTTATGAGAAGATAGCCAATGAAGTGAAATGGAACCAAGTCAGAGTCATAAAAACAACAATGATCAACACCCCACAATTTAAAAATAAACTCCTAAATATACAGAATATCTTTGTATCCACTGGGTCAATATCTTGAATGGTGAAATTAGACATTAATAAATCTGCTTTTTCAAGAAAAACAGGCAAAATGATAATAGGAACGTAAGCAACTGATGGTGAAATATGTTTCACTGTTGACAGGGAAATACTCCCAACAAATCCTGAAACCCAGGAGCAAGCAAATGTCAAAATTCTAAGCTTATGTAATAATGCCTGTTTGCTTCTCTGATTCCTTAAATATTTAGTTAATCACTTAGTCAATTTGAAAGCAGTAAGTCAAAGCTGGAGGGGATTATGTATCATCTCCTACACCCTCTTCTATCCTCCAACACACACACACACATACACATACACACACATTTTACTGATACTTGAGGACACTGAGGCCTAATGAATTGCCAAAGGCCACACAAAGGCCCAGGCAGGCCTGGGACTAGAATGATTTCCTCCCCACCCCCACCCCTGCCCCAGTTTCCACCCCAGTCTTTCTGCTTCAAAGAGCCCTGGTAGCACAATGAGTTAAGTGTTGAGCTGCTAAATGAATGTTGGTGGCTTGAACCCACCAGCTGCTCCGAGAGAGAAAGATAAGACAGTCTGTTTCTATAAAGATTTACAGCCTCAGAAACTGTACGGCCAGTATGAGACAGAATTTACTTGATGGATTGTTATTGTTGTGAAGTGCCTTCGAGTTGGTTCCGACCCATAGTGACCTTGTATAGGGTTTCAGAGGAGCAGCTGGTGAGCTTGAACCGCCAACCTTGCAGTTCAAATGGCTTTGCGGTCTGGCTCATTAACCTACAGCGCCACACCAGGACTCCTTACTTGATGGCTTGTTGTTGTTGTTGTTAAGTGCCGTCGAGTCGGTTCCGACCCATAGCGACCCTGTACAGGGTTTCCGAGGGTGTAAATCGTTACAGGAGAAGAAAGCCTCATCTTTCTCCCGCGGAGCAGCTGGTAATTTCAAACCGCTGACCTTAAGGTTCGCAGCCCGAGTCGTAACCACTACGCCACACCAGGACTCCTTACTTGATGGCAGTAGGGGTTATTTCTGCTTCACTGTCAGGCATTCTATTAACATCCTCAGACATCTTAAGAGATTCTGTGGCATGTAAAACATCCAATCTCTGGTCCCAATGAGTCTCTCTCATTTGATGGCAGCATTCTGGATCATAGAGTTCCTTTATGAAATACGCTTTAGTTATGCTTAACAGCATTTGACCACCCACCTTATTTGTCTAACTGCAAATGATTTTGACTTTTTGAAAAATCAAATAGTCTTGTTGTTGAGTGCCGTCAAGTCGGTTCCGACCCATAGCGACCCTGTATAGGGTTTCCAAGGAGTGACTGGTGAGCTTAAACCACCAACCTTGTGGTTCAAGCTGACTTTACAGTCCAGCACATTAGCCCACAGCACTACGCCAGGTTTCCAAATACATTCTTAAAGGGTGATTTTGACATTCCCATCGACGTTGATGATATTTTCTGAATATGAGTTCCAAAAATACTCTGTTTTGGGAATCCATTGCTAATCTATAGCCTATCCCTTGGGGTGGACAAATTAGACAAAGAGATCTCCTCTAGGCTAACCGAGTCTTGTGGAATCAGGGATTGACAAGCAGATGCTGTTTTTGTGTGAGGATAAAGGGCAGCCCATTTTCTAGACGTAAGATAAGATAGGACATGTAGCATAGCTTGGCAAGTCACATGGAGCTTTGGCTGATTTCTTGCTCCCTCTCAGTCATCAGCCAGAGTCCATGCAGTGCAGTTGACTCAACCATTCCAACCACAAGCGGGGGCCTTCAGCAAGGGAGCACTGCTAAAGAATGCTCATACGGTAGTCACTAATTCCTCCTCCCCACCTGAGGCAGTATTAACTCGGATAAGTTAAGTTCTTGCATATTTGAAAAAGAAAACTAATCAAATAAAATAATGAGATTTTATATGAAAAACAAAAACATGACCAGAAGGAATGGAAGCCTAGAATGTGCCACAGTCCTACATCTGAGGCCCACTGTGTGTATGGTTGAGCTTGTAGACTGAAGGGCCATGCCTGAGTTTGGAGCTCACCTCTGACACTTACTAGTGACTGTCTCTGGCAAGTTACTTAATCTTTATGTGCTGCAGTTTCTTCATCTGTAAAACAAAGTTAATAATGGCTTGTCTAGTAAAAAACCTAATTCATACTTGATAGATGTTGTTTTAGATGCACTGAATTAATTTTCAGAACATTTTCCACAACTGTTCCTTACAACCCAATGACATCATCAAAAGATGTCTAGATCCTCAGTCTCTTTATCTTCTTGCTCTACCCAAACCTGGCTCTCCTGGATGACGATGCCTCCCAAGCAGTTCTTTCAAGCAGTTGCTATTTTCCTCCCTACATTCTTGGTCCTACCTGGTTCAGAGAGAAAGGGCCCTCTTTGCTTCTTCCAGATCATTCTCTCTCCATCTCTCTAAAACATTAAGCTTTGACTCTTATCTCCTCAGATGATAACACCCACTACTTCTCCTGGAGGTGACCTGCCAGCACCTGGATTGCTCATTTGCTGAGTATTTTAACCCCTGCCTGACTGTCACTATCTCCACCATTTTTCTTGTCATCATTCCTGGTGATTTCGATATTTTACATTGAGGATCCTTTTAGTACTTGGTGTTTCAGTTCCTCAGCTTCTTCTGTGTCAGTGATTTTATTCTCCTCTTTACCCTGAACCACTCATTCCCATTACCAGAAAACCAGCCATCACTCCACAGCCCCAAATTCAAGCATTCCTTTCTCCATCTACTCACAGCCTTCATTTTGACTGGCTTCTCCTAATACACCTCTAACAGGCCTTCAACCCCATCGTTTTTCAACCCACTGACCCTACTGCCTCCTCTATAGTCCTGATTCTCTAATTACCCAACTGAAACCCAAGGTTAATCATTACACACATTCCCCAACTCCATGCCCTTTTCACACTTCCTCATAGTTCTTTGGCTAAAGCACAGCCCTGGTTAAATCCAACTCTCTACACACACAAACCCCACCCCACCATAAGGAGCCCTGGTAGCATAAGGGATTATAAACTGGACTGCTAACCACAAGGTTGGCAGTTCGAATCTACCAGTTGCTCCACAGGAGAAAGATGCGTCTTTCTGCTCCCATAAAGAATTGCAGCCTCTGAAACTCTCTGTAGGATTGCTATGAGTTGGAACCAACTCCATGGTACACAAACAACCACCACCACACCTCCCATGGACTCCTGGTGTGGCTCTGTAGGATAAGCATTGGGCTGCTAACCACAAGGTTGATGGTTCAAACCCACCAACTGCTCCTTAGAAACCCAAGACAAGGTCACTATAAGTTGGAATTGCCTCAACATCACTTAACAATGACAACACTCCCCCATACAAAGCGGCTGGAGGGAAAGTCATAATCATGTTGACTTCTCTTGTCCTTAGCTGACATCTGTGTGTTTTAGGGCTGTGTTAGCAGTCCAAAGAGAACTTCCACCAACCCCAGGAGCCTTCATCTGTGTCCACACACTCTGCTATTGTTCTTAGTTCTGGGGGTGAGTGGTCTACATCCATGGAAAGGCACCTTTTTCCCACAGAGCCAATTCCCACAGTCAGCACCTTTGGGTTTGCTGTTTCCTTTCTCCAGATGTTGTCATTGGCTCCCTCCCTTCCTTTTAACAGGTCTTTACTCAAATGCCAAACTTCTAAGGGAACTCCTTTTGAACGACCCAGGCATTCAAGCACAGACACTTCCTATCTGTCTTCTCATCTTTATTTTGCTCCTTAGCACGGATCACTCTCTGGCATACTACCCATCTCACCCATTTAGATCACTTATTGTCTCTTTCTAGAACATAAACTCTTCGAGGCAGAAAGTACACTGTTTTATTATTAATTACTCCAATACCTAGGACAATGCCTACACAGAGAAGGATTCTGGAGTTGGTAGGAAATACACAGTTGCCAGCTAAGGGCAGGAGAAATCTATAAGGTTATGAGCTTTCTTCCAGTCACTTTGAGGTTACTGTTGTTAAGTGATGTTGAGTCAATTCCAACTCATGGTGACCCAGTCTAGGGCTTCCAAAGAGTGGCTGGTGGGTTTGAACCATCAACCTTGTGGTTGTTGAATGATGATTTGTTAAATGAAGGAATGAGAAGGCTGTTGTTATTATGTGCCGTGGAGTCAGTTCCGACTCATAGTGACCCTCTGCAGGGTTTCCAAGGCTGTAAATATTTATGGGAGCAGAAAGCCTCATCTTTCTCCCATGGAATAGCTGGTAGTTTCAAACTGCTGACCATGAGATTAGCAGCCTGATTCGTAACCACTATGCTATGAGAAGGTTATTGAATATTACATGACAAAGCACCTATATATTTTCACCCCCCCTAATTATTTTCCTTCTCTTTTTCTCCCTTCTTTTCCAACCTAGATATTGGATAGACTGCTAGATGGTGACTTATCAAATGAACCTTCGTACTTCGAGAATGCTACAGGATGTACTAATTATTATAACTTTTTACAGTGCACGGTAATTACAATATTTTAAAAATCATAATAATGTTTGATTAAGTCTTTAGGCATATCAAATTTCCTTTGATTTGGGAAATATTATAGCTGACTTTAATCTAGATACATGATATGTCTGAATTGGATTTCATGGTTTCATCTACTAACCTATAAGAAGACCCGTTTGTTTTTTCCTCGCCAATATTGTATGCATGATAATCTGACTATCAAAAGTGTGTATCATTTCAGACAACTCAAAACAATTTCTGATTAGCACATTATCCTCCGGTGAAGCTTCTTTTAATGAGGCCCTTTGGTGAAGTACATAGTCCGGAATTGAATTTCTGGGTATACGGTCCCAGAATTCCAAGTAGCTAGTGAGTTTCTTGAAAATGCCCACATTCTTTATTCTGTATTTAAGCAAGTTTAAATCAGAACTGCTGAAGTCTTTATGAAAATATTTGCTTTGTCTTAGTTGTAATTTGAGATGTTTAGTATATTTCATATGGTCCTCACTTCAAGCCCTCTGGAATATTTCTGAAAGTATTCAAGTAGTTTCTTTCATTAAAATAGGCCAAAGTTGATGTGTTTTCTGTAGAATTAATCAAATAAAAGAAAGGGAGCCAAAGTAATGGATTGGATTTGTGTGATCTTGGTCTAGTGTATATAATAATACATTCAGTTTTTTAATTGCTTTATTTTGAACTATTTTATAAATAAAATATAAATCTCATTTCAGTGGAATTCTCCAATCTTGTGGTTTGGGAATTAGGTTTTGCCAAGCAAAAGACATATTGCAGGCAAGAGAGAAGCATAATTTCTGATTACATTTTTTTCTTTGCAAAATAGGATAATTCATAATTAGCAAAAGATGGGCATGATGCATGAACTCAAACCCTAATAGTCTTTTTCTGCTTTTTAACTTGAAATTTTTACAGTAAGATTGACTATTTCTCCCCCTTTTAATGTAATAAAAATTATAGGAATTTTTATGCAGTGTTGTTTTATAAATCAGGCACATGAACAGTTTTACTTGTGCCTTTAGTTGTTTTTAAAAGTATCATCTGTTTTTGTCTCTGGTATAGTTTACTCCTTAGATTATAGCCAGCTGGTATTTCATGTTTAGTTTTAATGAAGCAACAGAATAAGGAGGAAGAAAAGTCCTCAACTTCTAATCCACAACACCATCATCTGGTCCTACTGGAGTTCATTTGACCTTCCTTCCATAGAGCCCAGTGTTAAGCATTGGGCTGCTAACTAAAAGGTTGACAGTTCAAACCCACCAGCAGCTCCATGGGAGAAAGATAAAGTTGCCTATTCCTGTAAAGATTGGTTGTTGTTAAGAACCATGGAGTTGGTTCTGACTCATAGTGACCCTGTATAGGGTTTCCTAGGACTGGTTGATGGGTTTGAACAAATTACCTTGCAATTAGCAGTCCAGTGCTTATCCTACAGCAACACAGCCTTGGGAACCTTATGAGGTAGGTCTACTCTGAACCCTCATGGGAAATCGACTCCACGGCTGCAGTGTTTTGTTTTTCAATAGAACCAATGGATTATGATAATCTCATCTCTTTCCTTGTCCAGCATCGTTGCGTATCATAGGCTTGTTAGAGTCACAGGTTATGTAAGATTCACTTCTGAAACGGAAAGTCCAGTGTTTTCATTGGGGACTGCCTCTGAGAATATGGAACTCATCCAGATTTGTTGTTAAATTACCTCAAAACCCTCCAAGTTAACATTTCAAGGGCAGGGAGTTATTTGTCATGTCACAAGTCACATTTCATGTTATTTGTTATGAGAAATGTGTAGTTTTTTCCTTGGCCCAGCACACAATTCCTTAATCTCGTTCTAACACTCTCTTCTGCCAGGAACCTGAAGACCAAACTTACTATGGGAAATTTCTGTCACTCCCAGAAGTGAGGCAAGCGCTCCATGTAGGAAACCGGACTTTTAACGATGGAACTGAGGTTGAAAAATACTTGCGAGAAGACACAGTGAAGTCAGTCAAGCCGTGGTTAACTGAAATCATGAATAATTACAAGGTAAAAGAGTCGCTCCCATTACTTTCTGTTTTAGGGACTTGCCAGATTACATACAACAGAAGTGACTTCCTTTTTATTGAAACTTTTTTATTGTGAATTGAGTAGAAGTTCACAGAGCAGACTGTCACCTTTACATTCAACAAGCCATACACCTTGTATCATTCAATGATTACCGTCCCCTCCATGTAACAACAGTTATCCCACATCCTCCATGTACTTCCTATTTACAGTCCGCCCTCCTTCCCAACCCTTCTGAACGCTGTCCTGAGGTAAATGTGGTTCCTTTGATCTTGAATGATTGACAGGTGAGCATACCTGACTAAGGTTGTTGTTCCCCTATGCTTATCTAATGTTTAGTTTAAAATTGGGCCACAGAGGTGAGTTCCTTTCCAGACCTGAAGGGTGGTTGAGAGCCATAGTTCTGGGGTCCTCCAAAGGTGATTTTCTTTTATTTGTAATTTGATTCCTGTCATTTAAAAATGGGAGGGAAGTAATTAACCTTGCAGTCTAGGAGCGGAGGTCCCTGGGATCATCAAAGGAGAAGAGCAGACAAACGGAACCCTATCCACAGAAGCAGTGATGCCAGGGATGGAGGCAGAGACGATGACATAGGGAGATGGAGCAGCTGGAGACTTCGGATCTGGAGAGGGAGAGGGGTGGTATGTGGAAGACCAGGGGGCAGGCTTGTGGGGTGTACCCTTTGGTTGATGGATGATGCATGGAAGGGATTGTAACCATGGCAAAGAAACGATATATGACAGGATCAATGTGAAGCTAATGTCCTCCTATGTAAACTATCACATAATTCGTAATAAAGCATTTAAAAAAAAATAATGAAAGGGATTGGGCTAGTGGATAAATGAGGAAGGAGTAGCAATTCAGTGTTAGTGGTCAGGAAGTAAAGAAACTGGTGGTGCAGTGGGTTGGGCATTTGGCTGCTAAACAAAAGGAAAAAAAATGTTCATGAGATTCTATGAATATAAACAACAACCTACTCCTAAAGTTTTTACTTATTTGAATTAAAATGTTTATTTTTCCCTTCCATTTAGATTATTTTTCCCTTTAAAAATGAAATTCCCCTTGGCACATGCCGCCTTTTGTAACTTTTTTTTTTT
>NW_006408524.1:22536396-22548523 GCF_000296735.1 Chrysochloris asiatica
CACCCGGGTTCACAGGAGTCTATTGAACATTGTAGGGCTTAGTTTGCAGCTTCATTGCTGTTTTTTCATCACTTCCCCTTATTGGTGATTGTAACTTCTTGAGAAAAGAAGTTCAACAAAGCTGAAAAAGATCACTGCCCTGTGTAAGAGCCTCGTTTTCCTTACTGTTTGCTCTATAATGTGAATCCTGATAAAGTCAGGGATAAATGAAATCAACTGGTAATTCCAAAGTGAATTTTGCCTCCCTTACTGTGAGAGAGGACCCCAGGAGCAAGTGCTACGTACAGGAAACAACCACTCAGTGAATGTCTTCCTGCCATTCTTTTTTTAACGTAAATTCACTGTACCCTAAGCAAAAATTCCCCCTTTCTCCATTCCTGCCACCCCAGGTAATCTTGAGTAAGCTTTGGTTTCTAGATATCTGCTTTTTAAATATAAATGAGATTATACAGTATTTGTCCTTTTGCAACTGGTTTATTCTGCAAAATGTTTTCAATGCTCAGCCATGTCACAGCAGACAGCTGGGCTCTGTTTCTCTTTACATCTGAATAGTATTTCATAGTGTACATCCGCATCTCATGTTGTCTACACATTCATCTGTTCATGGGCATTTCTGTTGTTTCCAGCTTTAGGCTCTTGTGGAAAGTTCTGGATTGAGCACTGGGGTACAGGTTACCACTGCTTTTTCCATTTACTCCTCTGGTCCTCTAGGGCTGTTAGCATTTGTTATGGGGAAGGTAGATGGGGAACTGAAGTAAAAGTACACTAATGGTACAGGAGACCACCACCTGAGATGACCCTCTGTCTATCTATCTTCTGACAGAGGTAAGGGTACTATTTGGGATGAACAAAAACTAGGGCAGCTTGTAAACCCATTAGGTGCCTTGGTATGAATTAGAAAAATTCTTTATTACCTTCTGTCAGAAAATTGTCCTACTGTATTGCTTTTATCAGAAGTAGACTCTATAGTGCCCTTTGCCAGCATAAGAAAAAATGCATTTCTACAGTGCCGTGGTGTGGTGCTGTATGACAAAGCACTGGACCCCAAGTTAGTTTGAACTACAAGGTCAGTGGTTCAAGCTCACCAGCCGCTCCTTGGAAACCCTATACAGGGTTGCTATGAGTCGGAACTGACTAGATGGCACTTGAAACCAACATAGGAATGGTTTCCCTTGGGTGCATGCAGCAAATCACCAGCAATACTGCCCTGGAAGATCTTCACCAAATGCCGCCTTATCAGATTGTGTTTCAGAATATGTCTGACTCAAAAGACCCATTTTTGGACCCCATTGATAGTACACAACATTATAGTTTTCAGATGTATGATCCCTGTTGAAAATAATTCTAGGTCATTGGTATGCACAGTGTACAAATCTGGTATAAATGTGCAGAAATGACTTTCTAGGAAAGAAAGGGCCTATAACTAGATCAGTCCTGCATTCCAGACATCTGTGTGTTTGGTTTTGTTGGATAAGAGTAGTGGTATTTAGGACTCACCTGTTTCAAGCCTTGACTAAGCTCCTCCAGAAAGTATTGCTGGTTGTCCTCTTCACTGCAGCCTCTGCCTTATGGTCACAATGAGCACACTGTGCTGCCGTTCTGGGCTCTCAATTTGATGCTGTGCTAGCATCCGTCTGGAAAAGATGCCAACAACTAATGAATGAATGAATGGGAAAAAAAATCAGTGCTATAAATTAGTGTCATGTCAAAAATATAGCTAATAGGACTGTCTATAACCCACTGGCTATTTATTATCTGCGAAGTTTTTGAACCAAGACAAGCTTAGCTCTTGTGTTTTAGCGATATAAATAACTTTCTATATTATTACTTTAAGGAATGCAACCCTTTTGAGGAGTGGGGTAAGCACAGGTAAGGAAGTTCCAGGGTACATTTACTTACTTATGACATTGGGAGACATGCGTTCTCAGTGTACATGTATAAGTACTGTATCTGTTTTATGAAACTAGAGTATGACCACTTTCGAGGATAAGGCTGAGCATGCAGATGACTTGATGTACACTCCCCTGATTCTGGTGAATCACCATAGAGTGTTCATTTGCTCCGTCAAGGAGAATATATTGATAAGAGGTAATATTTTGAATTTGATATTTAAACACCTCTATCCCTGTTGTCCATGGAGTTCTGGTGTGGCGTTGTAGGTTACTGCGTCAGACTGAAAAGCCATTTGAACTGCAAGGTCAGTGGTTCAAGCTCACCAGCTGCTCCTCAGAAACCCTATACAGGGTTGCTATGGGTCAGAATCAACTCCAGGGTACCTCACAACAACAACATCCCTGTTGTCCATGCATCTTAACTCTACCATTGTGAATTACAGTGAAATTTGAATGTTTTCTAAACGTTTGACATTCAAATCAGAAAAAGAGAGCAGTTTAGTGGTGCTGATAAACTATGTTTTCAAAGAGAAGCCAGTATGCAGTCTATCTGAATGCACAGAAGCAGCAGCTGCTAAAAGAGACTGCATATTCATTGATGTAGCTGGTCTAGCCCACAGCGCAGCAATTGTCTTTGGCTTGTCTCCTAACTGTGGTGAACCTCTGTGTATATGTAATAGGAACAGAACAACCTAGCTTGGCTTAAAACATGAGTACCCTTAATTTACATTTACATAAGACGCAATGCTAATTTGTCACAGAAAATAATAAGCATGTAGGAACGTAAAAGTCTTTCTCAGTACTAGTTCCATTTTAGGCAGCATAGAGATCTTTGATGATATAAAGAAGATGAATATTCAAAGTCATTCTCTTTTCAGTAGTATCATATGTATTGAATGGTAAGTTGCAATATTATATTGTTGTTGTTAAGTGCTGTCTCGTCAGTTCCCTCTCATAGCGACCCTGTATAGGGTTTCCTGCAACACAATACCAGGACTCCAATATCATATTAGCAGTTTCCAAAACGACTAGAGTGGAAGCCATTTGTTGGACTATTTGAATTTGTTGTGATCCAATCAGGTCACATATTACCAGACTTATTGGGAATCACCGAATCAGTAAATCAGATAATACCAAGTCAGATATTTTGAATTTGAATTCTGGCTTCACCACTCATTGGCTCTGTTCTTTTGGGAAAGATACTTAAACTCATGGAGTCCTGGTGTGGCTCTGTAGGATCAGCACTAGACTGCTAACAACGGGTTGGTGGTTCAAACCTACCAGCTGCTCCATGGAAACCCTATGAAAGGTTGCTATGAGTCAGAACTGACTCCATAGCACTTTACAATAAAAACAACTTAAACTCATCGAACGCTGTAAAACAGGCGTCATAACAGTACCTATGGCATAAAGTCCGTATGAGATTTAAATGAGTTTATATAAAATGCATAGAAGAGTACCTGGTGGTTAGAAAGTACATAAGGGTAGTCAATGAATTTTAGCAAAAGTATTTAAGCCCTTGCCTTGCAAGAAATACTGGAAAATACAAAAATAAGAAATGACTCAATTGTTTTCCTTGTGAAAGAGAGAGGTTCCAGTCTCCAAAAGATGGACCTGCCAATCTATTGAAAACCCTATGGAGAAATTCTACTCTGCAACACACGGGGTCACTATGAGTCAGAATCAACTTGATGGCAACCAAAAACCAGCATAATTGATAAAAAGTAGATTCAGTTTCCACTCTTAGTAGAATGGTAGGGTAGACACGGTGAAGGACCCCTTTGCTAATAAACAACTACAAACTTCTTGCTACTGGGTTGATTCTAAGTCAAGCAACCTAGTGCCTCAGTGGTTAAGTTTTCTGATGAGAGGTTGGCAGTTAGAACAATGACTCTATTCCTTCCATCTTCTTTTGATGCTTTCCGCATCATTCAATATTTTGTCCACAGAATCGTTCAATACTGCAACTCCAGGCTTGAAATTTTTCTTCAATTCTTTCAGCTTGAGAAATGTAGAGTCTGTTCTTCGCTTTTGGTTTTCTTTGCATATTGCTTTATAATTCTTGACTCTGTCTTCTCAAGCTGCCCTTTGAAATTTTCTGTTCAGCTCTTTCACTTTCTCATCTTCCATTTGCTTTAGCAAGTCTAAATTGGAGAGCAAATCTCAGTCTCTCCTGACATCCATTTTGGTCTTTTCTTTCTTTTAATCACTTTTGCTTTCTTCCTGTATGCTGTTCTTGATATCATCCCACAACTCTTTTGGTCTTCAGTCATTAGTGTCTAATGCACCAAATCTGTTCTTGGGATGATCTCTAAATTCAGATGGGATCTTTTCAAGGTTATATTTTGGTTCTCGTGAACTTGTTTTCATTTTTTTCAGCTTCAGTCTGAACCTGCCTATGGATAGTTGATGCTCTGTTCCACAATCTGCTTCTGGCCTTGTTTTGGCTGATAATAATGGAATTTTTCCATCGTCTCTTCCATCTTTTTGCACTATGTCTGACATATGTAGACAAATTGATTTCTATGTATTCCTTCTGGTGAGGTCCATGTGTATAGTTACTTTTCATATTGTTTAAGAAAGGTATTTGCAATGAATAAGTCATTGGTCTTGCAAAATTCTATCATATGATCTCCAGCATCATTTATACCACCAAGACCATATTTTCCAACTATTGATCCTTCCTCTTTGTTTCCAACTTTCACATCCCAACCACCGGTAATTATGTTTGATCCATTTCATGCTGAAGCAGTTAATAGAATTCTTCAATTTCATCATCACTGGCTTTAGCGGTTGTTGTGTAATTTGAATAATAGTGGTGTTAACTGGACTTCCTTGCATTGTTGTTGTTAAGTGCCTTCTGTTGTTGTTAATTGCCCATCAAGTTAGTTCTGACCCATAGTGATCTTGTATAGGGTTTCCAAGGAGTGGCTGATGAGTTTGGACCACTGATCTTGTGATTCAAACTGACCTTGCAGTCCAGTGTTTATCCCACAGTGCCACACCAAGACTCCAGTCTTCTTTGTAGTTGTATGGATATTATCCTACCACAGACAGCCTTGTACTTCAAGATAGATCTTGAAATGTATTTTTTAAATGATGAATGTGGTGCCATTTCTTTTTATTGTTGTTCCCAGCACAATAAACCATATGATTGTCTGATTCAAATGGCCAATACCAGTTCACTTCAACTCATTAATGCTTATGCATACCATTTCATTTTTAACAACTTCCAAATTTTCTAGCTTTATTCTTTGTACATTTCGTGTTCTGATTTTGAATGAATGCTTACAGCAGTTTCTCCTCACTCTGAGTTGTGTAGCATCAGTAAATGAAGGTCCTGAAGGCTTTACACCATCTGCATCATCACAGTCAACTGTACTTTGAGGAGGCAGCTCTTCCCCAGTTGTATTTTGAACACCTTCAAACCAGACGACTCATCTTTCAGCACGATATCAGACAATATTCTTGTGCTATTAATATTGTTTCCATCTTTTTGCACTATGTCTGACAGTGTTCAGCTGCTATCCATAAGGTTTTCACTTGGTAAACATTCAGAAATACTCAGACTTTCTTTCTTCCTAGTCTGTCTTAGTCTGGAAGCTCAGCTGAAACCTGTCCACCATTGGTGATCCTGATAGTATTTAAAATAAATAACAACTAGTACATAGTTGTTAAGGAGTCCTGGTATGGCGCTATGGGTTAATATGCTGGACTGTGAGGCCAGTTTGAACCACAAGATCGGCAGTTAAAGCTCACCAGCCGCTCCTTGAAAACCCTATACAGGGTCACTATGGGTCGGGACCAACTGGGTGGCACTTAACAACAACAACAACAACAACATAATTGTTAAGGAGTTCTCGTAGCATAGTGGGTTACCAGTTGGGCTACAAACCGCAAAGATCGGCAGTTCGAATCTACCAGCTGCTCTGAGTGAGAAAGATGAAACTTTCTGCTCCTATAAAGCTTTACAGCCTGGAAAATCCTACATAGGGTAGCTATGATTCAGAATCAACTCCATATCACGGAACTACCACCACAGTACGTGCTTGTTAAGTGCTGTCCAGTCTGTTGTGCTTCATGGTGACCCCGTATAGGGTTTCTGAAGGGTGGCTAGTGGGTTTGAACTACTGACCTAGCGGTCAGCACTCCAGTGCTTATCATACAGCATCAAGTACCCAACCGTTTAGAAGTAAGAAAGGGATGGGGGATGGGTGGGCTACTAGTTGGGTTGCTGATAACAAGGTCAGCAGTTCGAATCTGCCATTCACTCCACAGGAGAAAGATGAAGCTTTCTGCTCCCGTAAAGATTTACAGCCTTAGAAACCCTATATGGAGGTCACTGTGAGTTGGAACCAATTCCACAGCTTATAACCACCAATCAACCAATCTTTCTGGTCTTGCCTGAAGGAGCCCTGGTGGTGCAGTGATTAAGCAGTGAGCTGTTAACAGCAAGGTGTGCAATTCAAATACACTAGCTGATCCTCAGAAACTTTACACAGAACTGACTCGATAGCATTTAACAACAACAACAACAGCAGATAGAACAGAGAAGTTTACCTGTCAGTTCTGAAACTTTACCTTGATGTCTAAGTCATACATTAGGTGTTTTATAGAAATGCAATTTAGGATCATGATATTATAAGCATACAGAACACTCCTATGTCTAAATTATCTTTCTTAGGGTACCATCTCCAAATGCCAAGTCTTACTTCCACATGTTTATGTTTTTAAAGGTTAAATTGCCCTGGGGTAGGGCTTAGTTTGCTGTGTTTAAGAGTTCATCCAGTCAGGAAGTAGTAAATATAAAGTTACATTTCCCTGTCATTTATCATTCTGCAGTTCATTAAATTTCAACTAATTGCATCTTCAGAATTCAGGGTCTTAATGTTTCTCAGTTTTACTAACAGCCTGAAATCTTTACACCTAGGTCATTATGTATTTACTTATCAGAGGCTTTCAAAGATTTGAGTTTAGAAATGGCCAGTTCTTGACTAATGGATGTGGCTTAGATCTTTGAAAGGTAAATATTTCTAGCAAATTGAACTCATTTTAACAACCATTCTAATTGTTTGTGGCACTTTCCTTAATCCATTTTGGACAGCCTGGTGATAGTACCAGTGGTCATGAAATTAGATTTGCTAAATGTCTAACATCCCAAAGCAATATTTATCATTTAAATGAACTTTATTTTTTAAATGTGTTAGCAGAGGGTTGACAGTTCGAGCCTACAAGGAGTTCCACAGGGGAAAGACGAGGAAACCCTGTACCAGGTTGCTATGAGTCGGAACCAACTCGACATCACTTGACAAGTTGGATTCTAAGCTTCCATCAAACCATAAAGAGAAAAAACTAATTTTGTTGGCTGTAAACTGGTGTGTGGAGAAACTCTGGTGATACAGGATGCTAACCAAAGGGCTGACAGTTTGAACCCACCAGCTGCTTCTCAGGAGAAAGAAGAGGCCATTTGCTTCTACAGAGATTTACAGCTGTGGAAACCCTACGGGGTCGTTCCACCCTGTCCCACAGGATCACTCTGAGCCAGAATTGCCTCAATAGCAGCCGATATAGAGTTTAGGTTTGTTGTTTTTTTTTTAAGCTGATGTGATCACTCTTCCAGTTGGTTTCAAGATAACCTTGGGAATGCCAATGACAGTCCATGAATAATTTTCTGTGAGTGGAAAGTGTTGTTAAGTGCCAGTGAGTCAATTCCAACCCATAGCGACTCTATATAGGGTTTCCAAGGAGCAGCTAGTGAGCTTGAACCACTGACCTTGCAGTTCAAACGGCTTTGCAGACTGGCAGCATTAACCCACAGCACCACACCAGGACTCCACAAATAGCTCCCGATAAATTATAACTGAAGAGAGGGACATTTATTTTATGTAACTGTAGTCTACACTATAGACAAGCAACTACCACTTTATAGCCAAAAAAACAGTATACATTTGAAAATCAATTTATACTACCGAGTTCCTTGTGAATTATGTTACCTATTTTCAGTTAAAATCCAAGTACAAGAGTAAGACTGATTTTTGTTACAATGAGGCATACTTCTGACCTTCTTTGATTTTCCAGCATTTGCAGTGAATAAAGGAAAAAGAGGATACACACTAATTACTAAATGAACTTTGATTTCACTTTGAACTTGACATTCTTGTGATACCTTTTTTGTTCATTCTTTGAGTTTACCTTGGATGAAATTTTCAAATTGGAACTGGCATGTGTTTCTTTCTTTTCTTTTATTTCATGAAGCCATTTAGTAAGATGCTTTGCCAGGTTAATTGGTTTTACTGTACATTGTGTAGTTTGATGCGTACCCCTCCTCATTTTGCAAGGACTTTGTTAGTGTTTGGAAGCATCTCTTGCTGAAAACATTCTAAGGGATCGTAGAATTTCATCTGGAGTCACACAAATCAGGCAGGGGTAAGGATGGGCAGGGGGAAGATAATGAATGGCTATGCCATTTGCTGTGCAAATTACCAGGGAGATAAAAATCAATGAGCTAAGAAATGCATGTTTAAATCCAGCTGCTATGAAACCCAACAGCTACAAAACCCACGCCATTACACCAGCTGACTTTACTTTGAAAATATAAAGAGGGAAGAGAGTATTCCTTTTTGATACAATTAGTTGTATACATTGTACTATAAATGTCACCATGCTACAGCTGTTACTTGGCCTTTATTTTTTGTGTCATAGTGTAAATAGGAAGAGATGCAAAATGACGCACAAGTGCACTCAAAGATGCGTTGCTGTTATCATTGGTGATGGTGGTCGTTATGTACCGTGTTGTCGGTTCTGACTCATAGCAACCCTGTGTATGTTTAGTGAAGTAGAAAGCCTCATCTTTCTTCCATGGAGTATCTGATAGATTCGAACTGATCTTGCAGTTAACAGCCCAACTCGTAACCCACTATGCTACCAGAACTCCTTGTTATTGTTGTTAAGTGCTGTCGAGTCAGTTCCAACTCATAGACACCCTGTATAGGGTTTCCAAGGAGCAGCTGGTGAGTTTGAACCACCGACCTTGCAGTTCAAACCGACCTTGTGGTCCTGTGCTTATCCTACAGCAAGCGTCTCACCAAGATTCCATTGTTGTTGTTGTTAAGTGCTGTTGAGTCCGTTCTGACCCACTGTGAACCTGTATAGGGTTTCCAAGGAGCAGCTAGTGAGCTTGAACCACCGACCTTGTGGTTCAAAGCGACTTTGCTGTCCAGTGCATTAGCCCACAGCACCACATCAGGACTCCATTTGTTGTTGTTGTTAAGTGCCATCAAGTCTATACCGACTCATAGTGACCCTATGTGCAACAGAATGAAACACTGCCCAGTCCTGGGCCAACCTCACAATCGTTGCCACGCTTGAGCCCACTGATGATGCCATTTTGCCTATCCATCTCGCAGGAGGTCTTCCTCTTTTTCTTTGGCCCTCCACCTTACCAAACATGATATCCTTCTCCAGCAACTGGTCCCTCCTGACAATATGTCCGAAGTATAAAAGACCAAGTTTGGCCATCCTGGCTTCCAAGGAGCACTCTGGCTGCACAACACAGATCTGTTGGTTCTTTTGGCAGCCCACGGCACTTTCAATATTCTCCAACACCATAACTCAAAAGCATCAATTCTTCTAGGGTCTTCCTTATTCACTGTCCAGTTTTCACATGTATATGAGGTTATTGAAAACACCATGGCTTGGGTCAGGGGCACCTTAGTCCTCAAGCTGACATCTTTGCTCTTCAACACTTTAAAAAGATCTTGTACAGCAGATTTGCCTAATGCAATACGTCATTTGATTTCTTGACTGCTGCTTCCATGAGTGTTGATAATTGATCCAAGAAGGATAAAGTCCTTGACAACTTCAATCTTTTTTCTGTTGATAAGAATGTTGTTTATTGGTCCAGTGGTGAGTATTTTTGCTTTCTTTACATTGAGATGCAATCCACACTGAAGCAGAGAATACCAGAAAGATGTTTACCTGTGCTTTATTGACTACGCAAAGGCTTTCGATTGTGTGGATCATGACAAGCTATGGACAACATTGTGAAGTATGAGTATTCCTGAACACTTAATTGTGCTCATGAGAAACCTGTACATGGAACAACATAGGAACACTGAATGGTTTAAAATTAAGAAAGGTGTGCCACAGGGTTGTATTCTTTCACCATACTTATTCAACCTGTATGCTGAGCAAATAATCCGAGAAGCTGGCTTATATGAAGAAAAACGTGGCATCAGGATAACAACCTGTGATATGCAGATGATACAACCTTGCTTGCAAAAAGTGAAGAAGACTTAAGTGATATGCAGATGATACAACCTTGCTTGCAAAAAGTGAAGAAGACTTAAAATACTTACTGATGAAGATCAAAGACTACAAGACTCCATTAATTCCCATCCTATCAATTCTGACTCATGGCAACTCCATGTGTTATAGAGTAGAATGGCTCCAAAGGGTTTTCAAAGATAACCAGTTCTTTTCTTCCACAGTACCACTGGATGGGTTTGAACCACCAACCTTTAAGTTATTAGTTTAACACAAACCATTTGCACCACCTAAGGATCTGGACTCCTGGTGTGTTGCTGTAGGATCTGCATTGGAAGGCAAACCATAAAGTTTGTTCAAACCCACCAGCTGCTCCTCAGAAACCCTATACAAGGTTTCTATGGGTTAGAACTGACTCATAGCACTTAACAAAAATAGCAAAAAAAAAAAAGGGTCTGTCTGAAAGACCTGTTAGATTACTGGACATCAGTGACTTATGCAGCAGTATGTGATAGCAACCCTCCATTGCGGTGTGGGAAGAAACAGTCAAACTTTTATTTACTTACATTTTTAAAGAAGATAATAATAAGCCAAGCTGTTATTGAATCTGCACCTGATGCAGGGTGATTCCACCCACCACAGAACAACGTAGTGCCCAATTCATACGTTGTCCAGTAATCGCCTGTGGAATAGACGGCTGTGCCCCAAAGGGTTTTCATTGAGTGGTCTTTGGGATTAGAACACCAGACCTTGCTTCAGATTCCATCTAGTCTGGGAGTTCCATCTGAACCTGTTTAGTGTGGTAACTGTGTAGAAAGCACAATAGCCAGGAATCAAACTCTGGTCTCCCACATGCTTGGGGCGAATTCTACAAGGGATCCACAAATGCCCCAAATAAGCTTTACTAGTCTTTAGTGTTTGCGTTTTTATTGTGCCTATGTGGTCTGTACGCTGGAGAGTCACGTGTCAGGTAGGACAGAGCCAGAAGGCAAAAACAGTGCCTTTGTTTCCCTGGTCATCATCATCACTAAGCTTCCAACCCACTTGTCAGGCTGACTCCAAATTCAGTGCTCTTTCCATCACAGTGTCCTCTTCTTCCATCTGAGAATGGTTGGCAAATTCACTGGCAGTGGGCCCTGGTCTATTAGTTAGAGGGAGACCAACACCCCCACATTCCTCACTGCCCAAGGAAGCGTAGCCAGTGACCTCCAAGGCTCTTTCTCGGAGCTCTTCGTCATCGAGGCTTACCCAGTAGTTGTTGCTGTTGTTATTATTAGCCATCAAGTCAGTGTCAACTCATAGCAATCTTGTATAGGGTTTCTGAGGAGTGGCTGGTGAGTTTGAACCACAGACCTTGAGGTTCAAACCGACCTTGAGTTTGAGCTTAGTCAGCCACCCCTGGTGTGATGCCATAGGGTAAGCACTGTAGATGTAGATGTTAGTCAGCCCTGCCCCCCAGCTGTTGGCCAGTGTACAATTTACCTGCTTATTCCGAGCAACTCTCAAGTCTTGCTGTTGTATAAGACTCAACATAACACAGGATTCCTACGTCAGACCTTGAAAGTAGGATCCTTTAACCACGATTTTGGGGAGAAGAGCCCTGTGCCAGGACCCCCTGAGTTCCCTGTCTTGATTTGCACTCTGATAACTTTGAATATACATGTCTGTTTCTTCAGCCCCATGATAGTTCCCAGATTTGCTACAATGATTTAAACAATCTGTTTAGCCTTTTTTTTAAAAAAACAAAACAAAAAACAAACATCCTCTGGAAAGAAAAGGGGAAAGGACGCTTTACTTTCCAAACAAGGGGGAGTTGTATTTTTGGAAAACAAACACACCCCTAAAAACTCACTACAAGCTAATAGGGACACATTGAGAGAAAAGGGTAGGGTATCTTGCACTGTCTGGAACTAGGTTTTCCTGTGCAGACAACAACAGAAAGCAAGCTGTACAACCAGGCACTTGCTTTC
>NW_006408524.1:22549148-22550486 GCF_000296735.1 Chrysochloris asiatica
GAGTTGGTTCTGACGCACAGTGACCCTGGATAGGGTTTCCAAGGAGTGACTGGTGAGCTTGAACTGCTGACTTTGCAGTCCAGCCCACGAACCCACAGCGCCACACCAAGACTCTCATTTGTTGTTGTTGTTAAGTGCTGTCGAGTTGGTTCCGACTCCTAGCGACCCTGTACAGGGTTTCTTTACGGAAATCTTTACGGAAGCAGAAAACCTCATCTTTCTCCCACAGAACAGCTGGTAATTTTGAACTGCTGACATTGACATTAGCAGCCCGACTTGTAACCACTACGCTACCAGAGCTCCTAGGACTCTCATTTACTCCTCCCCCGTAATAAAAGAGGTGGACAGGAGTATCTACTGCCCCTCCACACAGACATCTTTTCTAATTTGTGGGATCCAGCTTCGTAGGCTGCAGATTGCTCTTCTAAGTGAGGTTTCCCTCGTTAGTTACTTCTGTGATTTGACAACTACTGACAAAGGGACCAAGTTTTCTTTGCAGGACATACCAAAACTGAGGTATACCTCAGTGTTGCTGAATAGAACTATAATGCAAGCCGCCACATATGTCATTTAAAATTTTCTAGAAGCCACCATAACATGTTAAAAGAAACAAAACAATGTTAATATATTCGTGTGCCCAATATACCTAACATGTTTTCAGCTTTTACTAGTTAAGCAAGACTGTTGCTTGATTTAAAGATGCTTCATGTGATAATTTTGGGTTTATGGTTTCAGAGTTGTACTATAGATGATGAAATTGTTAGCAGCAACTTGAAAGATTAGCTAGGAAACACAGGAAACTGGGTATACATCAATATAGGTAAGAAACAAACTAGAAAAGGAGGGGGTGAGAATGGCTGTCCAATTTAAAGAATATAATCAACACCACTATGTTGTAAAATTGTAGAACTGGTGTATGCTTGAATTATCTATACATAAAAGGCATTATATTTTGGCTGTTCCACAGGGCTGCCTTTTGTTGTTTGGGATTGTGTGAGAATAGATACTTATTGATTAAACACATTTAATAACGTGGAAACAGAAAGAAACTGCTTCCTGGACCCATTACTAAGTGGGTAGTAACATTGACAGGCACAGTGCAGTCTGCGAGGATGACTGTTGAATGTGACGTTAGAACTGACATCCGAAAACCAGGGTGTGAGTTAGCCTGTTCTTGGGACGCTTTCAGGTCATTACAATTCTTGCCTTGCTTGTGGGAGACTAATGTACTGCCCGCACCCAGTATCTGTCTGTCTGTGGAGGCTTGTGTGCTGCTCTGATACTGAACAGATCCCAGTGGCGCTTACAGACTAAGACAGACTAGGAAGAAGGAGTGAC
>NW_006408524.1:22554116-22559655 GCF_000296735.1 Chrysochloris asiatica
AACAACAACAACAACAACAACCCACACTTCTGGTGTGGCACTGTAGGATCAGCACTGGACTGTGAACCACAGTTCTATTGCTCAAACCCACTAGTTCCTCCTCAGAAACTCTGTACAGGGTCTCTATAATTGACTTGACTGCACTGAACAACAATCCACACAATCAATGGGATGGAACAAAACCTCAGTTATGCAGAGGGGTTGCCAAGGTTCATGGACATATTCAGTGGCAACTAACAGCACAACAAAATTCAGTTACTGATGATGGTCACAGGAAACTTGGGAAATGCAGAAGTCAGGACTGTGCAGAGGCCCTGGATCAAGAAGAAAGATGCCCTGGAGTGGCCTTCAGGACTTTAGATTCAATTTGGGTCACTGTTAAGTGTGCTGTTTGAGGTAGGGGAACTTCTTTTCATTGAGTCCTGGGTTGAAGCTATGACTTTCTGGATTCTTTTCAAGTTGACTTTGTTTCTTCCTCCCCTCTAAAAAAAACAAGCTAAATTATTTAGAGTTAGATTACAAAAAATCAGGAATTGTTTTCTTTGGCTTAAAGGCATTATTTGCTTAATCGCTGCATATTCACTCCTACAGTTGTTCCACTTTCATTTTTCTTACCTCACCTTGGCAAAACCAGCTGGTAGGCAAACAGCAGAAGCATGGGGGTGCTTATCCTAAAGTTACTTTCCTTGTCTTGTCTTTTCCTTAAACATAAAAGCAAAATACCTCCATTTTTAAAAGAACAATCTGGTTAAAGACATGACCACTGTTATGTCCAATAGTTGTATTCTTTTTCCACAACAATCCCCTCCAAGCAGGCTCTTGGGATTCCGGTTTACTGAATATCTCAGCTCAAAATGCCCTGCAGAGTCACCAGGAAGAACACAGACCATTAGTGTGAATGATGAGCAGTCAGGACCAAGGCATTGTCCAGGAAAGGATAACAACTCTGCCTCCAGTCTGGAACATTCTTTATACACTAAACCCCTGGGCTGAAGTTCAGGTTTCTTTTTACAGCTCAGTTTTGGGGAAACCCTTGGGAAGGACCCTTTGTTGAGTTAGATGTTAGTGAAATTAATTCTCTTCTGTTCAAGGGGAAGGCACTGGTGGGTCATGCTAATTGCTTCAGGCAGAAAGAACTCCAAGTTCCACTGGAGTTTGTAATAGAAGAATAATACGTAAGGCAGTCAAAAGAGGAAGTGCGGAGAGCTGCTTTGTAGGAGTCTCATTGATTTAGCATCTGTAGGGAAAGCTTCTTTTTTAAAAAAATTATTATTATTATTTTTTTTATTAGTGAACAGGAGAACATTAAAAACTAACACAGATAGCAGCCAACTGGGAATGCCTCACAGCCTGGAATAGCTTAGGCTGCTGTTCAATCATTTCCCCAAACAGGAAACCACAAAATGTTCGAGATTAAGGTCACTGGATCATTGGGAAAAGAGCATAACTTTGTCTGCAAAGTATTATGATGTATTGTAAATGGGCCAAGATCTAAGCATAAATCTTTCGTTTAAAAATGCAACAACAAAACTCCAACCTTCTCACAAAAGCACATTTGCTTTACTGTTGTATCCAGAGTCTCCTGCTGTGGCAGTTGGGTACTTTTCCTAAGAAATGGGGGAGTCGTTGGGAAAATAAAGAGTAAAAGGTTTATGTTCTCTGCCAGTAACACGTGTGTTTTGGTTTGGATTTTTTTTTTTTTTTTTTGGTTAAAAGAAGTTAAGTTTTAGATCAGTACATGATCCTCACATGATTTATTTTCAGTGGTCTTATGCATTTATACTGGTGGCAATGAAAATATACCAAAATGAAAATCTTTAGACATTATTTTCCTGGTTCATTTCTGCCCCAAGCCTCTTCTTCTTGGCCTCTTAAAAGCACAGATCTCCAATTTTACCTTTGTTTATCGTATGCAATCCCTTAATTTAGTTAGAGAAAAAAATCTGAGTTTTGAAGGTGTGGAGTCTTTTTAGGGGATTATTGTTATACTCGGCTCCAAGCACTGTTCGTTAGGTAACACAATTGCTTGCTATATATCTGCCTTGAAAATATTTACCCTGTGGAGGCATGCACTATGTAAAATAAGGATTAATCATTATGCGATTCTGCTTGTAGAGTCTTTACTAGAAAGAGATTTTCTTGCTGAGTGTGTTAAGTGCATGGATACATTGCAGATTTATTTATGTCCAGAACCTGCAAAGTTTATGATCTGACATGTTAAAATGAACAGCTTTTCAGAAACACTTAAGTGAAAATGACTTTTGCTGACCTTTCTTTGAAGGGAAACACAGACAATGACAGTGGAACCTGGTCTTTTCCTCCCTGTTTTTTTTTTTTTTTTTTTTCTTAACTGCATTATGAGGTCAGGAGTCCTGTCTCTTCCCTTGGTCCTTAGCTGTTGTTGCTATTAAGTCCTGTCAAGTTGGTTCTGACACATAGTGACCCCTTTGGGTTTCCCAGGAGTGGCTGGTGAGTGTGAATTGCTGACCTTGTGGTTAGCAGTCCAGTGTTTATCCTATATCACCACACCAGGACTCCCTAGCTCTTTGCTGTTGGTAAGTACTATTGAGTCAGTACCAACTCTTAGCCACCCTTTATAGGGTTTCTGAGGAGTGGCTGGGAGGTTTGAACCTCCAAGCATGAGGTTAACAGTCCAGTGTTATCCTACAGTGCCACACCGAGACTCCTTAGCTCTTTAGGTTCCATAAATATTTGTCTGTTGAATAAGCAGAGAGATTTCATATTGAATCAGTTAAAAAAAACAAACAAACACAAACCACAACACGCATAAATGAGCATGCACTCTTTTCTCTGATTCAGACAAAAAGCCTTTCCATTTGGAATGGAAGTGAAACTCAGCTGTTTGCAGGTCCAGGAAGGAAACAGACCTCAAAGGACAGAGTTAGGTTGAGACCCATGGTGCCCTCTTAGGATTTCTGTTTCACCGATGACAATGCCATGAGTAAAGAGAAAGATTTTTCTCTTCCAAGATAAAAATCAGCAGCAGCACTAGATAAAGGGCAGCTGCCCCTGGACGTCTGGGAATAGGGGACAAAGTCTGGGTCTGAGAAAGGCAGCCGGAGGGGCAGCAGCTGTGCAGTATGGGCTCAGAGCTCCCAGTATGTAGACAGAGACATCTGTTATGGATTGAACTGTATTCACCCCAAAATTTATATTGAAATCCTAATCCCCATACCTATAGATGTGACCCTGCTTGGAAATAGGGGTTTTCTTTTGTTATGTTAATAAGGCCAGATCCAGAGTAGGGTCAATTCTAAACCCAACCATTTCTGAGTTATAAGGGGAATAGAATAGATGCAGACACACACAAGGGGGTGTAGGGTGGTGTAGGCTGGGGTATGGGGTAAGGAACGTCAAAGATCACCAAGAATCACCAAGAATCACCAAGGATCACCAAGGATTGTGGGCAGACTCCAGGAATGAGGAAAGAAACTCACAGAAAGAGCCTGACCAGAAATGTGAGAAAGACAGTTTCTGTTCTTTACAGACACCCACTTGTGATAGTTCTGTTAACAGCAGCTCTAGGTCACTAAAGGCAACTTGGAACTAAACAGACAACCCCACGAAGTCTAAACAAATGTATGTTGCAAACTCGATGCAGGTCACAGGCAGCCAATGTAAGACCTCTGCACCCCAAGGTAAAAACTTTTTGGTTTAGTTTGTCTTTGATTTAAAAAGTAAAGCAATACCATTTAGTACAGGAGCCCTGGTGACGCCAATTGCTAAAGTACTAGGCTGCTGGCCAAGAGGTCAGTGGTTTGAGCCCATCATCTGCTCTGCGGGAGAAAGATGGAGCAGTCTGCTTTATAGGGTGGCTTTAGAAACCCTATGGGGACAGTTCTACTCTGTCCTATAGGATTGCTCTGAGCCAGAACTGACTCACTGACAGTATTTTTTACTCTAATAATTGGGGAGTACAAATGAGTTGAATCATAGTTTTTCAACAAGATAAGCATTTTTTCATGTCACCACGTAAACATCAGTTTCTTTCTTCTTCTTTTTTTTTTTTTAATTGTAATTTGGGTAATTGTTTACAGAACCAAATGGTTTTCCATTCAATAAGTTTTGTTTTGTAACATTAGTTGCAACCTCCTTAGTGTAACAACACTTCCCACTTTCTCCTTGAGTCCCACATTTCCACTGATCGTTCTCCCCTGCCCCTGCCCCTGCCCCTGCCTACCTTTTGAGCTTTGTTTTGGGGCAGATGCTGCCCTTTGAGTCTCATATGGTGATTGTCCCAATGAGTATGTTCTTCATGGTGCTGATTTTTACTTTATAAAAGGCCTGTCTGTTCTCTCACCCCAGGAGTGGAAAGGGTGTCTACGGGCCAAGGTCTTAGGGGTACCACCAGTTTCTATCAGACCAGCAAGTCTGGTTTTTTTTTTATGATTTTGAATTTTGTTCTACATATATATATATATTTTTTCCTTTCATCCAGAACCTTCTATGGTGATCTCAATCCGAGTTGTCAGTTTTTCTGGTCTCAGGGTAGTGGAGAGTGTGGTTCACTTAGCCCTTTGTTCCTTGGGACTAATTATTTCCTTGAGTCTTTGATTTTCTTCATTCTTCTTTCCTCCAGACAGGAAGAGACCAAATAATTGCATGTCCAATGGCCACTCACAAGTTTTTAAGACTCCAGTCACTACTTACCAAAGCATGATGTCACATATTGCCTGGGTGGACTATGTTATGCCAATTAACCTGGTTTTCTCCCCTAGACTATAAGTCCTGAGCCCCCAAGCCCAGTGACTCAGTCTCTAAAGATATTATAACCATTGATTTCAATGAGCCCACCAGCCAGCTCTATTGTTGTTAAGTGCCGTCAAGTCAGTTCTGATTCATAGCAGCCTTGTATAGGGTTTTCAAGGATGTACATATTTGAGGGAGCAGAAAGCCTCACCTTTCTCCCATGGAGCAGCTGGTGGGCTCTCTAGTAATGTAAAAGGTTTACCATTGCTCTTTTACTGAGGCCTCAGAACTGAGCACAAAGCAAGATACGAAAGTTGGGCATTCAGGGGTGCTGCCAGACAAGTCATTGGAAACCAACCCCAATCAGTCCTTTCCTTGCCCCTTGCTTTGTTAGAATCGCTACTGACAAAGAAAGTATAACTAAAAGCTGCATTCAGCTGTCTTCTCCCCGGTCTTTAAACCTTTTTGCTTAAAATACCAACTAATCTCAGGGATAGGGTTTGCCCTGACTGTCCCAGTTTTAGCACTGCAAGTTCTGCATCCCGGAAAATCCTCAGTCCAGGGCAAATGGGGACAGTTGGTCACTCTAGCAGACAAGTGGGAGGGGTGACTGGGTGCAGAGCCTTCATGACTGGCCCTGGTTCTGTCCTGGAACTTCCTTCACTGTTAGGACGTGACTGTCTTTTTTTTTTTTTAAGGTTTTTATTGTGGCTTGAGTGAAAGTTTACAGGGCAGATCATCAGTTTTACATTCAACAAATTATATACCATGTATCATTACAATGATTATAATCCCTTCCATGTACCATCAGTTAACAGTATTTCTCTCT
>NW_006408524.1:22562329-22573010 GCF_000296735.1 Chrysochloris asiatica
CTGCCCATCTTCCAGTATGGAGTGTAGGTCTACTTTTGGCTCATTTGCCTCAGTCACTTAATCTTGTTTCTGGAGATGTGCTGATATGGTCGTCTGTTTCTGTTTTGGGGGCATATTCAGGATTAATTTCTAGCCTTAATACTTAGATGGGTGTGTATTTTGGCATTTTTAGTACTTTATGATTGCCTCCAGGTAGATGTGATCAGGAGATAGGCTTCCCTTTTCACTCTTCTTCCTGAGAAATTTCAAGATGTCTCTGTTGGTCGTTGCGATGTAGCTCAGGATTTAATTTTCAACCTATTTCCTTTTTAGTCTGCCAGTCCCTGCTCCACAATCCCCATTCACGCCTTTTGCTAGTGATAAACAGTTCCAGGCTGGCTGTGGATGTTTTGTGCTGCCGTTTGGTTTTAAGTGGAAACCGTCACTTTAAATTTTAAGGAGATCTGTGCCCATGTGTAGTAGAACCCTCCAGGGGTGGGGGTGGAGGTGGAGTGTCCACTCACTCAGGCACCCCCTCTAGTCACCAGAATGGAGGTGCACAGACAGTGAGAGACCAATGAACAGAGAAAAAAAAAAAAAAAAAAAAAGCATGTCCATAGCTTTATCTCCACGGTTCTGTCAGGCATTCTGGCTGCTCTGATCCTTTCCCCGCTCGGTCTCATCCAAGATGGTGGCTCTGGGAGCAGCTGAGCATCTTGAATTAGAAAACAATGGATTTCTTTCTTCTGCTACAAATTCCCCTAGCTGTAAGCCTTCCAACCTTCTAAATATTCCTTTATATGTGGTTCAGAGTTCTGGCACCATCCCCTGAGTCTGCTTGGTCGGGTATTCTGTATTGTTGCTGACGGAGCTCCTCACTGCACTTCTATCCAGTCCACCATCTTGTTTGTTCTCGGCTAGCTGTCTTAGTTTCTTAGTGCTGCTCAAATACCTCAAGTGGATAGCTTTGAAGAAGATAAATCTATTCTCTTAAGACTCCGGAAGCCAGAGGTCTAAAGTCAAGTCACCAGCCCTTAGGGACGGCTCTGTGTGTCAGCTCTTTGCAAAGATCCTGGTTTCCTTCACATTCTGTAGCCACAGAGTTCCTTGGTTCCTTCACAGGGTGTATTGTTGTTGTTAAGTGCCATTGTGTTTGGTCTGACTCATAGCAACCCTGTATAGAGTTTTGGAGGAGTGGCTGGTGAGTTTGAACTGCCAACCTTATCCTTATCTTAGGGAGCCACACCAGGACTCCCCACAGGGCCTATGCTGTTGTTTTTGTTTAGTGCCATCCAGTTGTTTACAACCCATAGTGGACCTGTATAGGGTTTCCAAGGACTGGCTGGGGAGTTTGAACCACTGACCCTGCAGTTCAAACTGACCTTGAGGTCAAGTGCTTATCCTATGGTGCCATATCAGGACTCATATCTTCCCCAATTGTGCTTGCTTATTTCTGTCTATGGTGACCTCAAGAGAGATTAGGTTTGTGACACACCCAACACTGATGTATCTTCATTAACATAACCAAGAAAGTCTCAATTACAGACAAGATTACATTCATAGGTATGCTGTTGTTAGGAGACTTCAGTTGGTTCCAATTTACAGTAACCATATAGGATAAAGTAGAGTCCTGGTTTGGCTCTGCAGGTTAATGTGCTGGACTGCAAGGTCAGTTTGAACCACAGGGTCAGCAGTTCAAGCTCAACATCCACTCCTTGGAATCCCTATACACGGTTGCTATGAATTGGAACCAACTCAAGGACATTTAACAACAATAGGATGAAATAGAACTGCCCTGTAAGGTTTTCAAGGTTGTAAATCTTTACAAAAGCAAATTGACACCCCTTTTTCCCTCTTATATTTCATATATTCTTCACCAACATCATAATTCAAACGCATCGATTCTTCTTTGGTCTTCCTTATTCATTGTCCAATTTTTGTCTGCATCTATGGCTCCTGAAAATACTATGCATTGGGTCAGATACACCTTAGTCCTCAAACTGGCTTCTTTGCCCTTTAACACTCTAAAGAGGTCTTTGGCAACAGATCTGCCCAATGTAACATGTCCTTTGATTTCTTCACCGCCACTTCCATGGGCATTGCTTGTAGGTCCAAGTAAAATGAAATCCTTGACAACTTCAATCTTTTCTTCATTAGTACTACGTAGCTTAGTTTTGAGGAGTTTGGTTTTTTTATGCTCAGGTGTAATCCGTATTGGGTAGAGTCCTGGTGTGGTAATGTAGGATAAGCATAGGACTGCAAAATTGGTTTAAACCACATAGTCAGTGGTTCAAACTCACCAGGCACTTCTTGGAAACCCTCTAATGGGTCACTATGGGTCAGTAGAGACTCCATGGCACGTGTTGTTGTTGTTGTTGTTGTTGTTGTTAAGTGCTGTTGAATCAGTTCCAACTCATAACGACTCTGTATAGGGTTTCCAAGGAGTGACTGGTGAGCTTGAATCGCTGAGTTTACAGTTCAAACAGACCTTGCAGTGCAGCACATGAACCCGCAACACCACATCAGGATGGCACTTAACAACAAAAACAATGCACACTGAAGGCTGTGGTCTTTGATCTTCATCAGTAAGCACTTCATGTCTTCTTCTCTGTCAACAAGCAGAGTTGTCATGTGTCGCCGCAGGAATGCAGTGATTGTGATTCAGACACACATGAGGAGGCTTCATACGTTCATGGAAAGACTCCATTTTCATTTCATTTCATTTATCCATAGACTTTTTGAACCCCCGTGGTACTTTAGGGGGGCCACAATTCAATCCCTAGCTGTAGTCAACATGTGCTCTTGGGCTTCAGGATTACCTATACATTAGCCCATGTGGCTTCTCATACCCACCACCACTGCATGTTATACCTCCCTCAATCCTTTCTAGGGGCATACAACATAAATACAACATTTAGTTAAAAACAGAAGCCTCAGTATTCTGATATTTAATGCTGGCAGTCTTAAATACCAACTCTGAAATCACCTTGTTATTAGTCTGATTTCTTTTTCTATTCCATTTAACTTAACGTGCCTCTAATCCACTGCCTTTGAGGCAATTCCGACTCATAGTGAACCTATATAATCAATCTTTATGGCAGCAGACAGCCCCCCCTGGCGGGTTTGAATCTCTGACCTTGCGATTAGCAACCCAATGCCTAACCCACAATGCCGCCAGGGCTTAGAAGTTAAAAAAGACTTTGCTTGCTCTGTAAAGAAAGGGCTCCGTTGGCCCCAGATGATAGACTTTGCATGCATCATGTATGTAAGATGATGCAATGTGGCTCTTCATTGCCTCCTTCCAGAGTCTGGTCTTGTTTATGAGTCTTGCACAATACGGGAAACCGCTCAAGAATGGGCTTTTTTTCACTTCAGTTCAACACAAGTGCATTGTAATGCTTTACCAGTATGTTGTTGTTGTTGTTGTTGTTATTGTTAGGTACCATGGAGTTGGCTCCGACTCATAGCCACTCTATACACCATCTTTGTGTATAAGCCTGTTTTTGCTGTAGCTTGTAGACTTTGCTCTCCTCCTCTAAGGATAAAATAATCAAATTTATTCTAATTTGCATTTTTGATTAGCAGTAAAGGAAGCTGCAAAATGTGCCTAGGGAAGAAATGCCAGTTGTATGGTGGCCTTGAAGAAGAATGTATCAATGCCCTTGTGCATTGGCTAGTTAGTTAATCAGCCTCTTTTCATGGAGGCCTAGAGGAGGAATTGCTTTATAGATGATTATCTTCGTTAATCAGCTATAATCAGCCCTTCCTAGAATGGTGAAGCATTTCAGCTTTGTTCACTGGTACAGATCACATATAATTGTTTCCAGACTGTTGGCCAAAACAGCTGTAGGAGCTTTTTGCCTTGGCCATACATATTCAAGGTCTTTGAGGCACTTTCTTTGTATAAACAATGCAGATATTTTATTGCTGTAGTTTAGTTGAAATTTTAAAGAAACGTTTAACTCTATTAGGATTTTTTCCTTTTAGTGTCCACTTAGGAGAGCGGGGGTGATGATTGGGACCATGTAACATGAAAGGGCCCCCGGTTCCTGCAGTGGAGGAACTCTTTCATCTCAGTCTGAATCCTGTCCCACTGCTGCTTGAGGATTTGGAGTGTGTAAAACTCCTGGGCTTTTTAATTATGTTTAAACCTTCTAAGAATTCTGCACCATGAAGGCCAAGATGGAAACATATGCATGGAAACATTTTATATCCAATTTGAGGATTCAATCAATGGTGTCCATTTGGGCCAAGTCAGAGCCTCTAAACAGATCAAAGACAGCCTGGTGTTGAGGAAAGCTTCTTTGTTGGGAAGCAATAATACTGGGTTGGTGGTAGTGTGCCATGGTGTCAGTTCTGACTCACAGCTACCCTGCACAGGGTTTCCGAGGCTGTAAATTTTTACAGGAGCAGAAAGCCTCATCTTTCTCCTATAGAACAGCTGGTAGTTTCGAACTGGTAACCTTGAGGTTCGCAGCCCAACTCGTAACCACTACGCTACCAGAGCTAGCATAAGAAGAGTATAATACAAAAGGAAATTTTATTCATATTTCCACCATCCAAATCAATCAACTGTACTCAATTTTTTAAGTTTAATTTACAAATATGTAAATATGCATACCTATTGTATATATTGATAATAATGGCATCGCTTATATTTGACTTTCTGCTTTCAAAGTTCACAATTATGTGATAAGCATTCTCCATCTCTTGTGGCCCAATCTAATAATTTAAATGGCTGGATAATATTCCATAAAGTTTGTGTTCCACCATTTATTTAATAATTCACCAGTGGAGGGGCTTTATTTATTTTTAATCATACAAATATGGCACTTAAGAACAATATTCAATGAATATTGTCATATGATTAAAAAAAAAATCTTTGGGTTTATGTTTGAAGAATACATTCCACATATTTAGATTACTGGGACGCATGGTGTCAAAGACTTAAATGTTAGGCTGCAGAAGTGAACCCCAATTTCACAAAGAGTAATATCACAGGACACTGCTTCTAGTCACTTCCCTAAGTTCATCAGCAGTAGGTATGACCTGAATTTTTTTTTCTAAGAAGATTTCAAATTGTTTCAGGAGAAAAGAAAAGAGATGCATCAGAAATGTTCCTTCTAGTTTGGCAAAAATTTGTATTGTAGGAAGAAAGTACAAAGAAACATTCCTCACTGCTAACAAGTGACTCTCATATTTGGGAAAAGGAGGAGTCGGAAGAGACATGGCAGACACATCCCCTGCAGTAACCAATTCAAGGCCTCCAAACAATGATAGTTCCCACTGACATCAAGTTGGCAGGGAAGAGCAACATGGGTTAGCAGCACTCGAGGAGGAATGCTCAGCTTGCTTCTGCAGCTTAATGAAGTGCAGGCTTCATGAAAATCCTAGGGTACAGTATTCTTCAGTTCCAGAAAATGCAACCACAGTCCTCTTCAACATAGCTGCACGTCCAAATAAAACCTGTGTCTCAGGGTAATGCAGCATCAAGTCCTCAATGTGTTTGGAGTCAAGAGAGTCTTTGTGCAAATGCCTCTGAAGAAGCAAACCTGTAGAGGACTGTAATGCTACCACAAGGTTTGAGTGGCTGGTGTGTGTGGCTAACAGTGTCACTGATCTGCTAAGCAGGCTTTTTTGAGCACTGTATCAAGGAGCTCTGATAGCATAGTGGTTATGAGTCAGGCTGCCAACCTCAAGATCAGCAGTTTGAAACTACCAGCAGTTCCATGGGAGAAAGATGAGGCGTTCTGCTCCCGTAAAGATTTACAGCCTCGGAAACTCCGTGCAGGGTCACCGTGAGTCTTGGGACTTAACAACAACATCACAGATGCTCATGCTTTCTTTCTCTTTCTCTGGCTTTCCCTGCTGACTCCCACATTTGTTGATGGCTTGATTTCATTTCAGGTTCTGATCTACAATGGCCAACTGGACATCATTGTGGCTGCTTCCCTGACAGAGCGCTCCTTGATGGCCATGAACTGGACAGGATCCCAGGAATACCGGATGGTGGGAAGGAAAGTTTGGAAGATCTTTAAATCTGATGACGAAGTGGCTGGCTATGTGCGGCAAGTTGGTGACTTCCATCAGGTCTGGAGACACTTGGGAGACCAGGGTTTGTGGGAATGGGTCTGTTGTTAAGTATGGTTAAGTGGGTTCCAACTCATAGCAACCCTGTATAGGGTTTCCAAGGAGCAGTTGATGGGTTTGAACTGCCAACCTTGTGATTCAAACTGACCTCATGGTCCAGTGCTTTATCCTATTGCCACATACCAGAACTCCCGTGTGAATGGGCTAGTGGGATGAAAATAAAATCTGTATATCAGTAGGGAATGCTAAGCATCAATCAGAGTTGTCAACAGGCAGGATGTCCTCTGCAGCTCACTTTCCATGAGCAATCATTGTCTCGGTTCAATTATAGTACAGAGGAAAAAGTTTCACTGTTGTTCAAGTGGTTGTCATTGTTGTTATGTGCCGTGGAGTCGGTTCCGACTCATAGCGACCCTGCACAGGGTTTCTGAGGCTGTTAATCTTTATGGGAGCAGAACGCTTCATCTTTCTCCCACGGAGCAGCTGGTAGTTTCGAACTGCTGACCTTGCGGTTCGCAGCCTGATTCGTAACCACTACGCTACCAGAGCTCCTTGTTCAAGTGGTTAGGAACCAATTAAAAAGACAGTACTCTGCTGTATTCGTTTCCTAGGGCTTCCATAGCAAAACGTCTCATATTGAGTAGCTGATGACAACAGAAATGTATTGTCTCACAGTCCTGGAAGCTAGAAGCCTATAGTGTCCATAGGGTCATGCCCACACATCTGCCAGTTTGTCAAATTGTGGTGGCTTACTTGTTGCTGTGGTGCTAGAAGCATTGCCACTGGTGTTTCAAATACCGGCACAGTTACCCATGGTGGGCAGGTTTCAGCTGAGCTTCTAGACTTAGACAGACTAGGAAGAAGGAATAGGTGGTCCACCTCTGAGGACTTAGTCACTGAAAATCTTAGAAGTCACAACAAAACATTATCTGATACAGTGCCAGAAGATGGACCCCACATGTTGGGAGGATCTCAAAATGAAATTGAGAAAAGGGTTGCCTCCTCAAAGTAGAGTTGGCCTAATGATATGGATGGACCAAAGCTTTCAGGACTTTTACTTGCTGATGGGATACAACTCAAAGTAATAAGAAGCACCTGCAAATGTCTATTAATAATCAGAACATGGAATATATAAAGTATGAATTTAGGAAAATTAGAAGCCATCAAATATGAAACGGAGTACATAAAGATCACTATCTTAGGCATTGCTGTTGTTGTTGTTAAGTGCTGTCAAGCCAATTCTGACCCATAGCGACCCTGTTATAGGGTTTCTGAGGAGCAGCTGGTGAACTTGAACCACTAACCATGCAGTTCAAATGGCTTTGCAGTCTGGTGCATTAACCCACACCGTCACACCAGGACTCCATCTTAGGCATTAGTGAGCTGAAATTGGCAGGTATTGGCCATTTTGAATCATATAGTTTACTATGTTGGGAATGACAAATTCTAACAGGAAGGGTGTCACATTGTTCATCAAAAAAAAGAATATTTCAAGATCTAAAAGTACAGTGCTGCCTGTGGTAGGATAATATATATATGCCTACAAGGAATACCAATTACTACAACTATTATTCAAATGTACACACAAATGGAACTGGAACAGACAGAAGGACCAAAATCAATGGTAAAGAAATTGAAGGATTCTACCAACTTCTTCAGTCTGAAATCGATCACATATGAAATTAAGATGCATCAAAAATTACTGGTGATTAGAACTCAAAAGTTGGAAAATATGACGTTGGTGATAGAAATGACACAGGAGATCACATGATAGAATTTTGTTAGATCAATTATTTATTCATCAAAAATACCTTTTTTCAACTATATAAGCAGTGCTTATACACATGAACCTCTCCCAACAGAATGCATAGGAATCAAATTGACTACATCTGTGGGAATAGATGGAAAAAAGCATCAGCCAAAAGCCAACTGTGGAACAGAGACTATTAATTGCTCATATGCAAGTTCACATTGAAGCTGAACAAAATTTAAAGAAGTCCATGAGAGTCAAAATACAACCATGAGGATATTCCACCTGAATTTAGAGACCATCTCAAGATTGAATGCATTACACACTAAAGACTGAAGACCAGAAGAGTTGTGGGAAGACATCAAGAACGCCACACATGAAGAAAACAAAAGGTCATTAAAAAGAAAGAAAAGACCAAAATGGATGTCAGAAAAAACTGAGACTTTCTACTGAATGTAAAACAGATAAAGTGAATGGAAGAAACGATGAAGAAAGAACTGAACAGAACATTTCAAAAGACAGCTTGAGTAGGCAAAGTAAAATATTACAGTGAAATGTGCAAAGACCTGGAGTTAGAAAATCAAAAGGAAGAACACACCCAGCATTCTTCAAGTTGAAACAACTGAAGAAAACATTCAAGCCTCAACTTGCAATATAGAAGAATTTAATGGACAAAACACTGCAGGAAGCATCCAAAGAAGATGGAAGGAAAACACAGTCACTGCACCAAAAAAAAAAATAAAAAATGCGGAAATGGGTTTTTTTTTTTTTACTCAGCCATTTCAGGAGGTAGTATGATCAAGAACCCATGATATGGAAGGAAGAAGTCCAAGTAATGAAGGCATATCAAAAACAAGACACCAGGAATTGACAGAATACCAACTGAAATATTTCAACCAACTCATGCAGCAATGGAAACATCCACTTGTCTATGCCAAGAAATTTGGAAGACAGCTATTTGGCCAAACGACTGGGAGAAGTACATATGTCTACTCATTCCAAAGAAACGTAAGCCAAAAGAAAACAGAAATTATCAAAAAAAAAAAAATTATAATTGATATCATATGCAAATAAAATTTTGCTGAAGATAATTTAAAAACAGTTGCAGCAGCACATCTGCAGGAGCTGCCAGAAATTCAAGCTAGATTCAGAAGAGGAAGTGGGACAAGGAATATCATTGCTAATGTCTAGATGCATTTTATTTATGTCAAATAAAAAGCTAGAAGCAGGAATACCAGAAATCTGGTTAGTTATGTTATTGAGTATGCAAAACATTTCACTGTGTGGATCATAGCAAATTATGGATCACAATGTGAAGAATGGGAATCTCAGAACACTTAATTGAGCTCATAAGGAACCTGTACATAGAACAAGAGGCAGTATTTCAAACAGAACAAGGAGACACTGCATTGTTTAAAATCAGGACAGGTATGTGTCAGAGTGTATCCTTTTACCATGTTTACTCAATCTTTATGCTGAGCAAATATCCAAGAAGCTGGATTATATTAAGAAGAACATGGCATGAGGGTTGGAGGAAGACCCATTAACAACCTGCAATATGCACTTTCTGATGAAAATCAAAGACTATGTACAGCCTTCAGTATGGATTACAACTCAATGTAAAGAAATCAAAAATCCCTACAACAGGACAAATAAACAACATCATGATGACAGAGAAAAGAATGACTGTGTTAATGTTTTCATTTTACTTGGGCTCCCAATAGATGCTCAAGCAAAGTATGTGTCACAAGTGCTTCAAATCCTCTTCACTGTCAGCAGCAAGGTTGGGTCATCCACATATCTCAGGCTGTTAATAAGTCTTCCTCCAATCCTGATGATCATGCTCTTCTATACCTGTGGAGCCCCCCGGACAAATTTCTCTAGCTGTTACCCCTAGCCCTGTCTCCTAACAGAAGAGCCACAAAGCTTCCAGAGCCTGTGGCCTCTATTGTGCTAGAACTGTGGTTGCTGTGAACCATTATTCCCTAAGGTGGCTTCTGGTCAACACTGAGCACTGCACCTCCAGTTGGCAGGCCTCAGCTTCTCAAGCATGAGTAGGACTTCTTCCATGATGACATGATAATTACACCATTCACTTCCAGAAAGTTTTTGGAAAAATCAAGAAAGGCCCTAGAGAAGCTTAAATTTTCCACCCACTTTTTATTTGAGGCAGTATTAAGACCTCACTTGTGCGCATGCATTTCCCTAATAGAAAACTTGGACATTAGAAATCTATAACTCCAAACAGAAATTTATTAGAGACACACTGTCTTAAAAGTACTTTGTTTTGAGAAAATAACAGAGTTCACTAATTTTATAAAAAGTCACTGGGTTATGATATGCATCACTTATTTTATGTGATTAGAAATTAGGATTATTCCAATGCAAAAAGGTATACTTGCCCACCCCCATTATACTAAATACTATGTGTGACACAGTGGGTTAATGTGCTGGACTGCATAATTGGTTTGAACTGCAAGATCGGCAGTTCAAGCTAAACAACTGTTGCTCAGAAACTCTACACAGGGTCGCTCTAGGTCAGAACCAACTCGATGGCACTTAACAACCACAACAACAACATCTTGGACAGAGGAAACATCTGAGGTACACATTTCTGGGACCAAGTAAGGATAAACTTTACTTTGGAAAAGTTATAACATTATAGTTTCAAAATTGAGATAAATTATGCCAAAGAATTAAATTCTGAAGAAATGACAGACTAAATAATTCAGAACGGAAATCCTTTTGGCAGTATATATTATGAGATGTGGAAACGGGCTTGGGACAGACAGTCTGCCCCTCGATTGTCAGCACACAGCCCCTCTCCCTCTCTGGGTCTAGAGTCCCCAGCTGCTCCATCTC
>NW_006408524.1:22574380-22592293 GCF_000296735.1 Chrysochloris asiatica
GCATACATCATTATTTACCTCTGTCCCACTTAGCCCATGCAAACCTGCCTAATTGTTTTCCCATCTGCCTTGTTCTTCCATTCCCCTCCCCATTCTTATGTATTGCCCTCCTCCCTAGACCCCAAACTATCCTGTAATGCCAACATTTTAAAATTAAGTGGAAAGATCAATAATTTTAAACATCTAAAATAAAAAATCTATTACATTTTAATAGATTCCTATGTGCATCAGCAGAACATTTTGCATTGTAATATCATATTGATTCAGCTTTGTTCTTTATAAAAAAAAAAAAAAAGACTAGGTATTTACTGAATTATAACATATCACAGAAAATTCCACAAATGATGAGTAAATGTTCACAAAGTAGACATACCCAGGCAGTCAGCATCTAGATAAAGAAATGGAAAATAACCTACGCTCCTTGTAGTCATTATTCCCCTTCCAAAAGCTAACTATAATCCTGATTTCTCACACCTACATTGCTTTTCTTTGTTTTTGAACCTTATATAAATGAAATTATTCAGTATGTTATTCTGTGTGGCTTGTTTGTGTTTTGTTTGCTCAGGAGATTTATGTATTATTTTGGCATGTAGTAATGGCTCATTTTTTTGCAGTCTGGTACTCCGTAATATATCGTAATATATGTATATCACTACTTTGGTCTATAGGAACCCTGGTAGTGTAGTGGATTGTGAGCTGGGTTGCTAACTGAGAGGTCAGCAGTTCGAATCTATCAGCCCTTCCTCAGGAAAAAGACGAAGCTTTTTGCTCTGTAAAGGTTTACAGCCTTGGAAACCCTATACAGGGTCAATATGAGTCAGAATTGACTTCACAACATAACACCACCACCACCACTTTAGACTACAGAGAATAGCATTATCATGTATTTAACTGGGTTGTATCTAATTTTCCACAATTAGAAATAATGCTCATATGAAAAATATTGTCCATGTCTTTGGTGTATGCTTTTATACTTTTTGTTGAGTATACCAGAGACTGGAGTTCTAGTCTTAGACATTCTAGTGGGTGTATAGTATATATCATTATGATTCTAATTTGCATTTCCTTGGTGATGAATTAAGAGCATCTTTTTGTTATTTATTGTCATTTGGATGACCTGTTCAAAATAATATTTGTTAATTTTTCTCTTGGACTAGCTATCTTTTCTTGATTTGAATTTTCTTTATACCATCTAGATATGAGTTCTTTATCAGTTGTATGTGTTGCAAATATCTTCTCTCATTCTTTGGCAAACTTTTCATTTTCTCACTTGTGTCTTTTGATGGATGGAATTTCTTAATTTTAATGTACTTTAATATGAGAGTGTCTTAGGCCAGGTTTTCTAAAGAAGTAAAACCAATGAAATATACATATATGTATATAAAGAGAAGAGTCTTGGTGTGGCACTGTGGGTTAATATGCTGGACTGCAAAGTTGGCTTGAACTGTAAGGTCAGCAGTTCAAGTTCACCAGCCACTCCTCAGAAACCCTATACAGGGTTGCTATGGGTTGGAACTGACTCCATGGCACTTAACAACATATTAAAAAAAGGTTATTGTCTTACAAATTTAGAGTCCCAGGTCCCTAGCAGAATAGAAAGTGTCCCTCCTACTTGTCCATTATATCTGGAGCAGGCCACACCCCCAAGGAAGCATCCCTTCAATTGGTTGGTTGCTCATCGCTGCTCATCATATAGCTAACTATGCCTGTATTAGGTTTCATCACCATGGGAATAAGCACATCCCAATCCCTAACCTCTAGAAATCCTGACCTAGACAAGTTGACACAAAACTCTAACCATTCCATTGATCCCCTGTCAACTTGACACCTATAAACTATATGCATAATTTCTAAATGAAGAAAATTATAAAGTCATTCTTGTACCTAACATGATATAACTAATACATGGACAAACAAAAACACACTGGCCCCATTTTCACCTTACAGGTCACAAATCAACAAAGTGAAAATATTTGATGCAAAACAAAAGTATATATTCATTTAAATGTCCAAAGGGCACATTCTGTAAGTCAGCCTCCTGCCTATAGGCACACAGCCTTACTCAGTCCATGGACTTAAGGATCCACAGCTACTCAGTCTTTCCATGCCACTGCTTCTGCTGTTGCAGTTTTACCAGGCAGGGATCCCATGCTCAACTCATGCTCTTCCTTAATGATGGTCCTGGGATCATCTATTTCTGAAATGAAAGATAACTACTCTCCCTTTTGAGTTACACATCTTCTACAGTAATAGTTTTGAGGATCACAATTAATCCTATTAACAGTTACTCATAGTTGAAATCATAAAATCCTATCAGCATCATCCCCCACCCCCTTCACTAGACCCATCAGGAAAAGATGAAAACTAGTCAGTGGGGATTCTCCCTTGCCCCTCATTCTAAAACTAAGAACACCCATGAAAGCTTGTAACCCAGTCACTTCACGCCTTTATTGCTCCCCTCCCCCATTTTTGATAGCCAATGTCTAAATTGCCTAGTGTGGCACTGTGGCTCAGCACTGGACTGGGAACCACAAGGTCAGCAATTCAAACCCACCACCTGCTCCTCGGAAACCCTACACAGGATCGCTATGAGCCAGAACTAACTCCATGGCACTTAACAACATCAAGGCAGTACACTAAGGAGTCAAGCATGTTCCTTGATATGAAGCATATTCTATTCTGATTGCAATTTTGAGCAACTGCATTATAAGCAAAAGTCCAGTCCAACAAATTGTAGCAACTGACACTTGCTCAGAGTATCCAACATTTTAATCTACATCCGGTCAGGTTTTGGTCAGCTCAACCTTAGTCATTCAGACTAGGTCAAATGGGTACCAGCTGCAAGTTTGGGAGTTCACATACACTTCCCTGCACTTCAAACAATTCAGCTGCACTTTCTCTCTCAACCTTAGCACCCCCTGGGCTAGGTCAGTCCCCATGGGCTCAGGAATTCACACAACTCCCTAAACTTTAAACCAGCCAGCCTTCCCACTCCTCTTATCTCAAGGTCAATGGGTGCCAACAGAACATTTCCAGAACACTGGACTCCGAACCACAAGGTCAGCAGTTCAAACCCACCAGCTGCTCCTTGGAAACCCTATACAGGGTCGCTATGAGTCAGAGCCAACTCAGTGACAATATAACAACAACAGATTCAGCCGTGTCTTCGGGTAGATCCAAGCAGTCACCAGTAAGCATACTGCTCACCGGTTCCCTTTACCTTTCAGTCCTAGAAGGGGATTTTCTCTGATGGTGGACTTCCCTTAATTTGATGTCTCCAAAACTCAAAATATCAAACTGTTGGCTTCTTTTCTAAGCTTGAGTCTCCAGTTCTCCCAGCAGTTCTGGGTTGCTCTGCAGATCTTTTCAAATGCAAATATACCAACTCTGAAGGGTCTGGGTGGGGCTCAGGTTTCAACCTAAAGCTCCAGACTCTACAAAGGCATAAAGCAAAAACCCTATGTTTTCTAGACAAAGTCTGCTCCCTTTTAGCAAATCCAATCAAGTCTAGGCTGAAGGCAGGCTTACAACTCTCAGTAATCATAATTCCCAATATTCCTATCACACGTGTATGTCTATTTTATAATAATAGGCAGGAGAAACCAATAACCATCTATAAGCAGTCAAATACTTAAACCTTTTAAAACACTCAAGTTCAATCTTTTCTTCTCCCTTGGACTAACTCCATTCAAATGCCTAAGGCCTTGGGTCTCTGGCAGGGTGGGTTCCAGTAAGCTCAGACCCAGAAGCAGCCTTCCTGTTTAACCAGCATGTCAAGGGCTCCAGTCAACCCTAGGAGATGCCACTCTCCCCTCCACTGAAATACTGTACCCCATGCCCCTTCGTTCTTTCTCCCACAAAACCTCGCGCTTTCATAGGTCTGGAGCCATTGCAGTGACTCCTGCTCAGATCAACTGACTTCCTCTGACTCCACAAGAGGGACAGAGGACCAAACTCAAAATCAAGGCTGATTCTTATGAAGTAGATAGAGGTCAGACCTGCCTCTCCAGCCTATATCAGTGCCTTTAACATTAGTCAGACTTGAGGACCAACTTAGAAAACTCATCCTTGTGATTTTGTTTCTCTAGAATCCCACTCTCTTTTAAGATTTTCAACAAGAAAACCACTTGTTTTAGGCCACATTTTTTAAAGAAGCAAAACCAGTGAAACACATAAATGTATGTATATAAAAGAGAAGTTTACCATCTTACAATTGTAGAGTCCCAGGTCCCCAGTCAAAGAGAGTGTATCCTTCCTGGGTTCCCTTTGTTATCAATCGTACATTTGTGAATTTGTTTCTAGTCTCTGTACTCTGTTTCATTAGTCTATTTGTCCATCCATGAGCCAATACCACCCTGTCTTAATTGCTCTAATTTTATAATAAGTCTGATAACTGGAAGTGTAAAAACGAAAACTATGTTATTGTTTTTCTACAAGATTGGCACGGTTATTCTTTTTTCTTTTAACTTTTTTATTGTGAAATTGGGTAAAGAGTTACATTAGTTTCCCATTCAACAGTCCATACACATCTAAAGGAGTCCTGGTGTGGTGCTGTGGGCTAATGCACTAGACAGCAAAGTCGGTTTGACCCGCTCCTTGGAATCCCCCTGGGAGACCCTATACTAGGTTGCTATGGGTCAGAACTAACTTGACCAGCACTCAACAACAACAACTAAAGTCACTGATTATAATCCCTACAATGTAATATCACTTATCACACTTCCTTTCCTCATTTCATTCCCCCTTTTTTTCCTAACTCTTCTGAATTTTGTCCTTAGATAAATGGTGGTGGTGGTTATATGCCGTGGAGTCGGTTCAGACTCATAGCGACACTGTACAGGGTTTCCAAGTCTGTAAATCTTTACGGGAGCAGAGAGCCTTATCTTTTTCCTGTGGAACAGCTGGTAGTTTCGAACTACTGACCTTGTAGTTCACAGCCCAATTCGTAACCACTACGCTACCAGAGCTCCTTCCTTAGGTAAATGCTACCCTTTTATTAGGTCAAATAGTTGATTATTCTAAGGTAGTAACACCTCCCTAGTGTTAGTCACCTTCTTTATTGTTGCTAAATGCCTTCAAATCATTTAGCAAAAACAAATATGGTTTCTGAGGAGCAGCTGATGAACCACAGACCTGTGGTTCAAACCAACTTTGCAATCCAATGCATTAACCCACAATGCCATACCAGGACTCCTTTATTTGTCTAGAAAACTGAGCCTTTGAGGGTGAGTTCATTTCCAGACCTGAAGGGTGATTCAGGGTCTTTTGGAGATTTGGAGATTTTACCAGTCTCTATCAGAGTCTTTTTTTATGATTCTGAGTTTTGTTCCACATTTTCTCACAATCTAGCCAGGATCTTCTGATGGAATTCCTGTCAGAGCAGTTTGTATTTGTAGCCAGGCACCATCTAGTTCTTCGGGTCTCAGGATCACAGAGACTGAAGTTCATGGGGTCCAGTAAGTCCATTGGATAATTGTTTCCATATGTCTTTGATTTTCTTCTCTCTTCTTTCCTCCAGACAGGGAGGGACCAAACGTTAACAAGCTTCTAAGATTTCAGTTGCTGCTCACAAAAGTAGGATGTAGAACATCATCTTTGTGGGCTTTACTATGTGGGCTTTACTGAGATGCTCTATAGGTCATGGGATTTTGTCTAAGAAATTTTCATAACTTTGCCTCCTGTGGCATGGTTATTTTGGATCCTTAGCCTTTCCATGTAAATTTTAGATTTAGCTTGTCAGTTCTACAAAAATCTCTGTAGGAGTTGTGCTCAAGGATTGTACAGAAATCAATTTAGAGAGAATTTATACACTATGAACCACAGACATGGTGTGTATCTCTTCATTTATTTAGGTCTTTAAATTTTCTCTTAATTACATTTTGTACCTTTCAGTATGAAGATATTATATAGCATTTGTGAAATAATCCTAGGTACTAGGTAGGGTTTTAAAAAATATCATTGTAAATTAAATTTTTAAATTTTTCACTTCTTAATTGTTTGTTTGCTGGCTAATAGAAATATAGTTAATTTTTTATTGACTTCATATGCAGTAATCTTGCTAAATTTTCTAATTATTTCTAATATTTTATTTTCCAGTTCTCCTGGATTTTCTACATACATAACCACAGTGCTTACGAATAGCATTTGTGTTCCTCCTCTGTAATGTTTTATTTCATATTGCTTTTCTTTCCTTATATTACTGATGGAGACCATTGTTAAGATGTTGGAAAAGTAAAGTTAGTGGGAATCTGTGTTTCATTCCTACTGCAGGAGTATTTATTGAGTTTGGCTTGGTAACATTTTGTTTAGAATTGCTCTCTCTGTGTTCTTGAAGGAGTCCTGGTAGGGAGTTGTGAGATAAGCACTAGACTGTTAACTGTTCAAATGCCCCAGTCACTTCCTCAGAAACCCTGTACAGGGTTGCCGTGAGTCAGAACTGAAGATGGTGCAGAACGGGCCAATGTTGGGGCAATGCTGTGTTCTGTACTACAGAGGTCACTATGAGTCAGAGCTGAGGCTTGATGGCAGCTAACGTGAACAACATCGAGTTGTTGAGGAGATTCAATTACAGCTCATTGGTGTAAAACGCCATACATAGACTCAGTAAATGTTTGCTATTACTGTTATTATCATTATCTAGGTCACTTTCATGAATGTACACAACAAAAAGAAAATTATAGATAGTGAAAATCAAGATCAGAGAAATATTTAAATAAAAATCAACCCATACATTAAAAAGATAGAATAGAAATATTCAGACCATTAAGAACAATGAAGGCGGAGCTATCAGAGAGCTAGATGGGCTGCTTTCTGATGAGAAGGTTCAAGTACTCAGAATGCATCCCCAGTGATACCTGCCTCCACCCCTGTTATTTTATGTCCCCTGCACTAGCCTTGTGAAATGCTTCATCACCTGGCATTTCACATGTGTCCTGCTTGGCTCTTTGTAAATGTAGCATCCACCTGGGAGGCCAGGTTACTCTTTCAGGGAAGCATGTGCCACAGAGGCGGGAGAGGGGATTGGCTGCCAGTCAGAAATCTGTGGCAAATATCACATTGAGCCGGCTGACCCTTCTTGTGAATGCAAAACACATTTCCAGAAGAAATGGTGCTTCCTTGGCTGCCAAAAACTGGGTAACAAAAGAAGCCGGGCCAGGCCCACATATGTTTGTGATAGGCAGTATTTTACCACGCAGCAAGGGATCTGCATTTTATGTAGGTGATTTTAGAATGCTGGCAGAGATCCTTCCCTGTTAGTGCTCCAGTGATGGACTGGGGATGGTGTGGGGAGATGAGGGGGGGAATGAAGAAGGAGAAACCTCCCGTGTTAACAAAGGCATTCTCTGTAAGGCTTGAATCTGGGAATCCTGTCCAAATGTCAAGTGTCTGATAGTGAAAAGAAAAAGAAAACAAAACCAAAAAAAAAAGGAACCTTAGCCATGGACTTGTTTTTCAGCATTAGACACACAAAACAGAAGCATGTGTGTGGGTCTGCCAAAAAAGAAACCTCGCTATCTGCCAAACACCACAGCTCTTAATTTAAAAATCGAAACTAAAGCAGGCTTGTCTCCTAATGCTTACCTAAAATGTCCACTGAAAGGAATGATAGCTTTCCCAAGGGAAAGCCTGAGGCTGGGAGAGGGAGCCCTGCCAGGCGAGTTCACTCCAGTGATGTCAGGAAAGTCAAATGTAGCTCCAGCCGTCTTCATATGTGAGATGAAGAATGGCTGCTTCTTGTTGATTCGGGCCTGGAAGGTAGTGAGTCTTTGCTGTATGTTCCAGTCAAAGCCACTGACACTACCTTGTCTGGGATGGTGAGCTTTTCTGTAAAATGCAAGGTTTGGACTGAATTATCTCTACGATAGCTTCTAGCAAAGATCTGCAAGGTCTATTTTCACTGATAATTAAAGATTCGGTTAGCAAACTGTATTTATATGCACTGGACCACAAGGTCTATTTGAACCACAAGATCGTGGTTCTAGCTCACCAGCCACTCTTCAGAAACCCTATACAGGGTTGCTATGAATTGGAACCGACTCAACAGCACTTAACAACAACAACAGACACACATATGTGTATATATAAACATTTACTGTCAGGTACATTCCAACTCATGGAGACTCCATGTGTGTCGGAGTAGAACTGTGTTCCACGGGGCTTTGAATGGCTGATGTTTCCGAAGCAGATCACCGGACCATTCTCTGCAGCACCTCTGTGTGGAACTTGAAAAGCTCCACACTTTTGGTTAGCAGCTGAATGTGCTGACTGTTGGCATCATCCAGGGCATATAATGTGCCCATGCATATAACAAGCACACACACATATATGCACAGGTTCAGAGGAAACGAAGGTACAAGGGGGTGCTCACTTTGCAAAAATTGTTTCACACATTATTTGCATAAAATAGACACTGGCTTTCAGCAAATGTCATAATTCCCTCTCATTTATATATATAGATATAGATATATGTGTGTATGGAGATGGGAGAGTCAAGATGTATAAGGGTAAGTCAAAAAGTATTGATACTTTGGTTCCAGGTCATACATGCAGGGGTTCATTCCACACAAAACCTGTTTAAATATGTCTCCGTGATCAGTGGGTGACTGCCAACGAGTTCCCTTAGTAACAGACTGTCCTCAACACTGTTGTCATTTAGCATTTACTCATATTTGGGCCTACTGTTGCTGCCACTGTGTCATTTCATCTAAGTCTTATTAGGGTGCCTTCAGAAAGAAATCAAAACAATGACTTCCAAGGGAATCTTCTCGTCAGTTCTATTCACGACAGAGTGATCAGCTTAGAAGGTTATGGTGATGTTTTTGTTTTGTTTTAGAATTCTAAGGGGTAATATTGATATTGTTGTTGTTAAGTACCATGGAATCAGATCTGACTCACAGTGACCCTGCACAGGGTTTCCGAGGCTATAAATCTTTACGGGAGCAGAAAGCTTCATCTCTCTCCCGCGGAACAGCTGGTAGTTTCGAACTGCCGACCTTGAGGTTAGCAGCTCAATTTGTAACCACTACTCTATACAGTGTTTCCGAGGCTGTAAATCTTTGCGGGACCAGGAAGACTCATCTTTCTCCAGCTGAGAGGCTGGTGGGTTCGACTAGCTGGCCTTGTGGTTCACAGTCCAATGCTTATTCTACAGAGCTACTGTACTCCCATAATGTTGACAGATTTTCTCAAAGGACTTGTGGTGGCTTAGTATGAGTGCAAACATAGAACGATTGTGAAGATGGCATAGGGTCAGGCCGTGTTTAGTTCTGCTCCAAATAGGTCACTGTGAGTCCAAACTGACTTGACTTGAGTCCAAACCAACACAGGCCACATGCCTTGCGTTGGAATGTGTTATGGCGAGAGTGGACTTGGGGTGTTGTCGGTAGACAGTATATTTGACAGCCACATCCAGGATCCCACGGTGTTCCCTAAAGGAGACAGGAGCATTTATATGAAGGGGGAAATAGAGAAAGAATAACCATAGCTTTCAGAATTGTGCTTTTCTAAAATGAATGTTAACTGTACTTTATTTCTTTGACTACATATAAAAACAAGAATATATGGAGGAAAAAATAGCCAAAGTCCTTTGAGTAGAATGGAAATTCATGCTAAGATTTAAATGTTTCCACGGATAATCCACAGAGGGAATGGCAGGGAGCTGGCCACTTGCCTTTCTTGGAGTTCCTGCTGCAGCTTTTTTTGGAATTTCAAACAGTTTAGGGAGCATTATGAGCTGTTTGTGGAGAAACTAACAGTTGCAGAAAGATCCTCAGGAAGTCTTTAGTTGCACTGACACGGTTAGCGTGAACAAAGAGCAATGAATATGACTTTTGCATTTGACTAGTTGAGAGGGGATGAGAAGCTATTATTATTTTTAAGTTGAAGAAAGCAACTGTTAAATAGATTTGAGACAATGACTGTCAAATGTAGCTAATCCCCTGGGGAAAATATGTTTTGACTTTGTTGCAGAATGTTTTGCAGAAACAGAATTTTTGTTATCTCCCCTAGCTCTGTTGATTTCTATGAAAAGAAATGTTCTGAATCACAAGTTCTTTATGTCCCCGACCTAGGGTAAATTCTTTTGTCCACTAATGGGAATCAGAAAACCTGAGGCTAGCTGTAGCCTCCTCTCCCCAACAAAAAAAGTCTCACTATCCTTAATGCCTCTGATCCAATAAATAATATTCATATAAATACAGAAAAGATTAAAGTTGTCAAAGACTTCATTTTGCTCAGCTCAACCATCAACACTCAGGGAAGCAGAAGTCAAGAAATCAAATGATGTATTGCATTAGGAAAAGATGTCAGTTTGAGGACTAAGGTGCACCTGACCCATGCCATGGTATTTTCAATAACTTCATATGTATGGGAAAGCTGGACAGTGAATAAGGAAGCCCGTAGAAGAATTGATGCTTTTGAGTTATGGTGTTGGAGGAGAATATTGAAAGTACCATGGGCTGCCAAAAGAACCAACAGATCTGTGTTGGAAGAAGTACAGCCAGAGTGCTGCTTGGAAGCCAGGATGGCCGGATTTTGTCTCTTATACTAAGGACATACCGTCAGGAGGGACCAGTCCCTGGAGAAGGACATCATGTTTGGTAAAGTGGAGGGTCAGCAAAAAAGAGGAAGACCCTCAACAAGATGGATTGGCAAAGTGGCAGCATCAATGGGTTCAAACATAGCAACGGTTGTGAGGTTGGCCCAGGACCGGGCAGTGGTTCGTTCTGTTGTGCATAGGGTGGTTGAGTCGGTACCGACTCGATGGTACCTAACAACAACAACATTATTGATGCATTTGAGTTATGGTGTTGCAGAAAAATATAAAAAGTACTATGAACACCCAGAAAAACAAACAAATCTGTGTTGGAAGAAGTACAGCCAGAAGGTTTTTAGAAGCAAGGATAGTGACACTTCATTTCTTATTTTCGACATATTATCAGAAGGGACAGGAATCCTGGTGTGGCACTGTGGGCTAATGTGTTGGACTGTAAAGTCGTTTGAACTGCAAGGTCAGTAGTTCAAGCCCACCAGCCACTCCTTGGAAACCATGGGTCACTATGGGTCAGAACCAATTCAACAGCACTTAAAAACAAAAAGAACCTCAGAAGGGACCAGTTCCTGAAGAAGGACATCATGTTTGGCAAAGCAGAGGATCAGCAACTAAAGAGGAAGACCCTCCTCAAGATGGATTGGCACAGTGCCGGTGGCAATGGGCTCAAGTATAACAACAACTGTGAAGACAGCACAGGACCGGGCAGTGTTTTGTACTATTGTGCAGAGGGTCACTATGGGTCGGAACCAATTTAGTGGCACCTAACAACAACAACAACAACATCAGTGAAGGAGTTCCTGGGCGGTGCAAATAGCAAACCTCTGAATTAGCAGCTCCAAGGTTGGTAGTTTGCACCTCGAGGATCCTCAAAAGACAGGTGTGGCAGAGTGCTCCCCAAAAATCCTGGCCTTGAGAATGCTGTGCAGCATCTCTACTCTGTGCACAGGGACCTGTCGTGGATGCAATCAACTCAATGGCAAACAACAACAGCAGCGCCCAGACACCCACAGGTTGTGTTCTCCAAAAGCGAAGTATGGAGACAGAGTTTTGGGTGCCAGATCTTTGTTAGGGATCAACATCTATGAAGGAAAAGGGAGAGGAAGCAGGATTGAACAAAGGAATCCATCAAACTGTGATACAAACCCAACGAAGCCTTGGCCAAACTGACAAGGAGATCTGGGAAAGTATTTTCCATCAGAATGTCCCACATTGGCCCAAATGACCAAGCTTTTACCCCGTCACCTCACTCAGCCCCTGACTGTGGCCTTCCTCAGAAAGGCACTACCTTTGCAGACCTGAAGGAGCTGGAGGCTGCCTGCTGACTTCAATCTCCACAAGTCCATCCTTGAGGGAGACCTGATGGTACACCCCTCTGTCTACCATCAGGGTCACCCAGATAATACAACTGTGAGCTCTCAGGGGGAGGACTGTAAGAGCAGGTGGTTGGCCCAAGACAGCATAGGAATTGGTTTTCCTTTGTTAATATAGTACATGCTTTCATCTAAGCCCTCAGTGTAATTCTTTTTTGTTGGCATTGGAAAGATGGATCCAGTCTTGATCTTCAATTCCTATCAAGGTTCTAAAATAAGAACAACAGACTTCAGAAAAATAGAATAGAGTTATCAGTAAACATTTTCCTTTTTTCAGTCATTCATTGAGACATGACATTGCTACGAAATGTAATAATTTAAAACAATCATTTATTATTTTTGCAATTATGTACGTTGAATGGGCTCAGCTGGATGTTCTCTTGATTCATGAGAGCTACACTAAGGTTACACATGCAGTTGCATTCAGTGGGGCATCTGGCATAAACGGGAGCATCCAAAGTGATGGGCTCCAACATTCTCTCCATACGGCCTCTAATCTTGAAGGAGTCTGGGCTGGAGTTCCTCACAACATGGCAGCTGGTCTCTCACGCTGAAGAAACAGAAACATTCAGTAGTTTAGCCAGGCTATTACTTTCACTGCATTCTTTTGGTCAAAAGAAATCACAAAGCATGCTCAGTTTCCTCCTGATGGAAGGGACAGCAAAGACAAGTTAACCATCACTAATGCACTTTGTTGCTCTTGTTAATCAAAACCAAAGGCAGATTCACTACCATCAGTTGATTTCAACTCATAGCAACCCTCCATAGAATTTCTGACGCTGTACATCCTTTCAGGAACAGAAAGCCTCATAGTTCTCCTGTGGAGTGGCTAGTGGGTTTGAAACTTCCAGTTAGCGGTCCAGCACTTATCCTGTTGTTGTTGTTGTTGTTGTTGTTGCTAGGTGCTGACTCACAATAGAATGAAACACTGCCACATCCTGCGCTGTCCTCAACACTGTTGTCATTTAGCATTTACTCATATTTGGGCCTATTGTTGCTGTCACTGTGTTATTCCATCTTTGTTGGGGTCTTCTTTTTTCATTCATCTTCCACTTTACCAAGTATAATGTCCTTCTCCAGGGACTGGTCCTTCCTGACAAGTCCAAAGTATGAGAGACCAAGTTTCACCATCCTGTCCTCTTAAGAACATTCTGCCTGTACTTCTTCCAAGACAGCTTTGTTTGTTCTTCCAGCATTCCATATTCAACATTTTCAGACCACACCGAAGCTCAAAGACCTCAATTCTTTTTCTTATTCATTTTCCAGTTTTTGCATGCATATGAGGCGATTGAAAATACCATGGCATGGGTAGGCACACCCTAGTCTTAAAAAAACTGAAAGATGAATGGTGGATTCTGTCATTTGTTGTTGTTATTATGTGCCTTCGAGTAGAGTCCAACCCATAGCAACCTTGTACAGGGTTTCCAAGAAGCAGCTGGTGAGCTTGAACCACCAACCGTGCAGTTCAAACGACTTTGCAGTCTGACTTATTAGCCCACAGTGCCACACCAGGACTAGGTGTCATCAAATCGATTTTCAACTCATAGTGACCCCATATGACAGAGTAGAATTACCCCACAGGGTGTTCTAGGCTGTAATCTACACAGGCACAGACTGTCTGCCAGACCTTTCTTCCTCAGGCTAACTGGGTAGTTTCAAATCACAACTGAGTACTGAACTTTGTGCCCAATTTCCCTAAACCAGTGTGCCTTCTTGTTAAGTGCTGTTGAGCCAGTTCTGACTTACAGTGGCCCTGTAGAGGGTTTCTGAGGAGCGGCTGGTGGGTTTGAACCACCCACATTGCAGTTAGGAGTCCAGTGCTTATCATATGCAAATATAGATTTCATGCCCCAGCTCTACCTGTTCTGTATTTTACTGCTTTCAGGTGGGACCTGAGCATCTATTCTAATACTAAGGGACTGGAAAAAGATTATAGAAAAAATTCCATTATCTTTCTATTACATTTTCCCACAAACTTTTGAAGCCCCCTTTATGCAGCCAGTTTCAGGAACCTGTACCTTAAACTATCTCTTTCGTTGCTCTGTTAGTACTGAAATCACCTCCATCTGCAGGACCTCTGTTTGGATAAACTTCTACTGTGATGCTTACAGGGTGCTCTAAGTCCTGACCAATTTTACTTACAGGCCAACTAGAAATTTGAGAACATAGTTTATCTCTTAACAAACCAACCATTGATCCAAAGCATCACATTTAAAAGTATCCTCTAGTCAATGGTATACAATAGTATGGTTCTGACTCTCTGCCATCCTTAGCCAAAACACAAGCTAAATGTTAGACTTCAGTCCCTGCCACAGGCATTGTAGGTTTACAAGTGGTCTTTGTTGTCTCAAAACACTGACAGACAACTGGTAATTTAGACTCATAGAAAAACTCTTTTATTTACTCAAAACATTAGCTTCCTTTTCCCAGCAGAGGTTTGTACTATACTGAAATCACGTGGTCCTTATGTGCAGTGTCCTTGGATAGTAGCTAGTGTATGTGTGTTGGTTTCCAACAAAGATGCAGTTATACCAAACAGGGTCTATTTTAAGCATCATCATTCAGACTGGTGGTTCCCAGAAAAGAATTTGTCTAATAGTCATAATGAATTTGTTTCTGAATATTACTTATTGATCAGAGATTCAATAATGGATTGGTACAAGTCAACATCAAAACAACAACAAAAAAGTACAAATGTTTTAGAATGTGAAATCTTATGGAGTAAATTTAGCATTTCCATTAGGCACCAGTTGGAGTCCTGGTGTGATGCTGCTGGTTAATGTGTTAAAGTTCAAGGTCGGCTTGAACCGCAAGCTGGGAGGTTCATGCTCACCAGCTGCTCCTTGGAAACCCTATACAGGGTCGCTATGAGCCAGAACCAACTCGACAGCACTTAACAACAACATTAGGTAACTATTAGATCATATAATAAGGTTCTTAACCTGGGAAGCAGTTTGTAGTTAGAATGCAAGGGATCAGTGAACTTGAAAGGAGGGGAAAAAAGTGTCTTTGTTATCACTAACCTCTAACTGAAAAAGCATTTCCTTCTATTGTTAATTATGAAATTTAGCATTTCCTTCCATTATGAATGTAGGCAACAGAACTCAGTGGAGTGATACCTTGTCTTTGTCCTAATAGAAAGTAGCAATATTTGCATTCCTCATACAGTATCCCCTACTCCGTGGCAGATACCCAGACATGAAGTTTATAATCGTCACTGCCTTAAAAGGATGGTAGTCATGAGGCTTGGTGCTTGTTCTTGTGACTGAATGTGTTAATGTAGAAGTACACACACAATTGTATCTCAAATTTACTTTTCACCATTTTGCTCATTGAAATGCCATCCATTTTCTTTGTAATCTATATTATATGTGTGTGTCTGTGTATGTAGTAAATTTTAAAATGTTTATTGTGGCTGTTGTTAAAGTACCTTTGAGTTGGTTCTGACTCATAGTGACCCTGTTTAGGGCTTCTGAGGAACAGTTGGTGTGTTAGAACTCCTGACCTTATGGTTTGCAGTCCAGTGCTAATCCTACAGTGCCACACCAGAAGAAAAACTCTACAGTAGTTCTATTCAGTAAGCACTCGACTGCGAATCACAAGGTTGACAGTTGCAGCCCACTAGCCGCTCCACAAGAGAAAAGATGATGCTTTCTGCTGCTTCAGAGTTTACCACCTCAGAAATCCTACACAGGGTCACTATGGGTTGGAATAATAAGAACATTATTGTGAGAAGGTGTCATAGTTTGCACTAGATAGCTCTTGGAATCCGTGGCACAAAGACTAAGACATTAGACTATTTGAATAGTTGAACATAATTTATACACCATCCCAAGTCCATATTATAGACCACCTTTGATGACCGCAGGTTGAGAAACTAGGAGCTCAGCTATCAGGGAGACTTGGTTTATTGTTAGGCACCATGGAGTGGGTCTGACTCATAGAGGCCCTGGGTACAATTGAACAGACACTGCCTGGTCCCGCGCTGTCCTCACAATTGCAATGTTTGAACCCAATGTTGCAGCCACTGTGTCAATCCATCTTGTTGAAGGTCTTCCTCTTTTGCCCTGACCCTCTCCTTTTCCAAGCTTGATGTTCTTATCCAGGGACTGGCCCCTTCTGATAATTTTTCCAAAGTGCATGAAACAAAGCCTTACCATTCTCCCTTCTAAGGCACATTCTGGCTGTATTTCTTTCAAGACAGATTTGTTCATTCTTCTGACAGTCCATTATTCGTTATTCCTGACCAACACCATAGTTCAAATGCATCAGCTCCGCTTTGGTCGTCCCTGTTCATTGTCCAGCTTTTCCACGCATATGAGGTGATTGAAAATATCACGGTGGCTTGGGTCAAGTGTACCTTAGTCCTCAAACTAACCTTTACTTTTGAACACTTTAAAGAGCTCTTACTAGTTTATTAGCACTGATCCTAACAACTTCTATCATCAAGCATATTCAAGTGACAAGTGACATTAGAGTAGGATTAAGAAAATGAGTACTATATTAGATGCATGCTCTACCACTTAATTCATGGGGAGCGTGGTGGCTCTGTACAATAAACACAAGACTACAAACCACAAAATCAATGATTTGTTCATTTCAAATACCTTCTTTAGACAGCATGAGAGACGACTATACACATGGACTTCAACCAGATGGATTACATAGAAATCAAATTGAATACATCTGTGGAAAGAGATGATGGAAAAGCTCCATATCATCAGTCCAAACAAGGCCAGGGGCAGACTGTGGAACAGATCATCAATTACTCATATGCAAATTCAAACTGAAGCTGAAGAAAATGAAAACAAGTCCACAAGAGTCAAAATATGACCATGAATATATCCCACCTGAATTTACAGATCATCTGAAGAACAGATTTGATACAGTAAACACTAAAGACCAAAGACCAGAAGAGTTGTGGGATGACATCAAGAACATCATACATGAAGAAAGCAAAAAGTCATTAAGAAGACAAGAAAGAAGGAAAAGGTCAAAATGGATGTCAGAAGAGACACTGAAACTTGCTCTCCAGCATAGAGATGCTACAGCAAAAGAAATGAGGAGGTCCAAGAGTGGAACAGAAAATGTCAAAGATCAGCTCGAGAAGATAAAGCCAAATATTACAACAAAATGTGCAAAGATCTGGAATCAGAAAACCAAAAAGGAAGAACACACTCAGCATTTCTCAAGCTGGGGAACTAAAGAAAAAATTTAAGTCTCGACTTTCATTATTGAAGGATTCTCTGGGCAAATTATTGAATGATGAAAGCATCAAGAGAAGACGGAAGGAATACACAGAGTCACTGTACCAAAAGAAAATGGTGAATGTCCAACCATTTTAAGAGGTAGCATATGATCAAGAGCCAATAATACTGAAGGAGGAAGTCCAAGGTACATTGAAGGAATTGGCAAAAACAAGGCACCAGGAATTGATGGAATAAAAATTGAAATCTGTCAAGAAAGTGAGGCAGCAAAGGAAGCACTCACTCATCAATGCCAAGAAATTTGGAATACCACTATCTGGCTGACTGATGGAAGAGATCCATATTTGTGCCCATTCCAAAAAGAGGTGACCCAATGGAATGTAGAAATCATCAGACAACCTCTTTGATATCCCATACGAGTTTTACTAAAGGTAATACAGAAACAACTGCAAGCATACATTGGCAGAGAACTTCCAGAGGTTCAAGCCGGATTCAGAAGAGGCCATGGAATGAGGGACATCACTGGTGATGTCTGATGGATCTTGGTACCTGTGTTTTAATGACTATGAAAAGGCTTTTGATTGTGTGGATCATGACAAGCGATGGACAACATTGTGAAGTATGAGTAGTCCAGAACACTTAATTGTTCTCATGAGGAAACTGTACTTGGACCAAGAGGCAGTTGTTTGAACAGAACATGGGAACACTGATTGGTTTAAAATTAAGAAAGGTGTGTGACAAGGTTGTATTCTTTCACCATACTTATTCAACCTGTATGCTGAGC
>NW_006408524.1:22592808-22619604 GCF_000296735.1 Chrysochloris asiatica
AGACCGCAGAAGAATTGCTGCATTTGAGTTATGGTGTTGGAAGAGAATATTGAAAGTGCCATGGGCTACGCATAGAACCAACAGATCTGTGTTGGAAGAAGTTCACCCAGAGTGCTCCTTGGAGGCCAAGATGGTCAAACTTCATCTCTCATACTTCAGACAAGTTGTCAGGAGGGACCAGTCGCTGGAGAAGGATATCATGTTTGGTAAGGTGGAGGGTGAGAGATAAAGAGGAAGACCCCCAACGAGATGGATTGGCAAAGTGGCAGCATCGATAGACTCAAGCATGACAACAGTGGTGAGTTTGGCCCAGGATTGGGCAGTGTTCCGTTCTGCTGTGCATAGTGTTGCTACGAGTTGGTACCAACTTGATGGCACCTAACAACAACGAACTACAAGGTCCATAGTTTGAGCCCGCCAGCCATTCCATGAGAGAAAGATGACGCTTTCTGCTCCCCGGAAGATGTAAAGTCTCAGAAATCCCATACAACACCAACTACCCTGTAATAGCTGTGTGACGTTGGGCACATTTCTTAATTCCTCCTCATCTTAATATTGGAGACAATATGAATTCCTGCCTCTCTCACAGGAGAGTCCATTTTTAGGATTGAGATAATGCTTACAAATGACTTAATACTCTATTGGGCATGCAATAAATATTTATTCTGATTGCTATTAGTATTATTGCTATTATATAGCATGGATCTCTTTCCAATAGTCAAGAAGCAATTTCCTCTGTCTAACGGGGCCCTTAAGCAATACTATGTCTTAAAGGCTCAAATGACGAAATGTTACTAAATCTTTTTATCAGATATGCAATGGGTTGATTTATTTGATCAGATAGGCCTGGAACTACTACAATTGTACCCAGGTTTAACTTTATTGTGACAAGGAAATGGTCTGGGTAGAAAGGCAGGATCAGTAGAGAGAGCTGAGGAAGGTGTCTGACATTCTTCTAAGTGACAGATTAATAGCAGTAAGTAAATGTGGTTAAATTGAGTAATGAAATGTGTCTAAAGCATTGTGCACCTTCTAGTTGAAAATCATTTGAATCATACCTGCTGACAATCAACAAAGTCTCCAGCCTCTGCTTCCATTCAGACTGAGCCTTTCCGTATGTGGAAACAGGGGAGGAAGGAAACATAGAAGCTTAGGTTTGGAGTCCTAAGCTTAGGTGGTCCTGTAAGATTACGAACCACAAGCTTGGTGGTTCAAACCCAGCAGCTGCTCCTCAGAAACCCTATATTCGATGACACTTAACAACAACAGATTTGGAGAGAAGAACTACAAAATCAAAGCCCAAACTACAAATGTTTGCTAACTTATTGCCCTTCTGTTCTCTGTCATGAAGATGAGGGTGTTTATTTTTGTTCCTAATATTTATTTTTGTATACAGCAACTGGAGTCCTGAGGCTTGGGCTCTGGCACTAGCTCTGTCTTCTCAGAGCTGCTCTGCAGAGGGGGACTTCCCAGTTTTGCCTTTGCTTCAATCCAGTTGCTTCTCCACACCCTCCCCACGGACTGTTTTCAGACACATCGTCTGTCTCTGCTTCTCTGTGTTGGATGTAGCAGTTAATATGCTACATTTCTTAAAGATTCATTTCTGAAAATTTGGCAGCATCCATGGGTGGTTATTCTTCTCTTTCTTTTTTATTAATACTGAACACCTACCAAACCCGATTTATAATACTTATATGTAAGATAAAACAACTCTGTTCACCACACAGTTTAAGAAATACAAAATGACCTGTAACTTGTGCTCTCTGTTTCGGTGCCTTCCCTTAGAGCTCCTGGAGGTAAGCCACTGTCCTGAATTTTGTTCTTGTTATCCCCATACTTTGTGTCTAATTTATAGTTTCACTACACACACACACACACACACACACACACACATATATATATACACACACCACTAAATAATATTTTGTCTTTCTTGCTTGACTTTATATAAAAGGAATTAGCCAGCAGCAACACAGCTTTGCTATTCGACACTGTGAGATTCATCCATGCTCATAGGTTCAATTGTGCTTTGCTCTTTGTCATCACAGCAGAATATGTGGCTGCTTTTCTCTGCCGCTGAATCGATTCCAACTCATAGAGACCCTACAGGGTAGAATAGAGCTGCCCTGCAGGCTTTCCTGGGGTAGAATCATTTTTGGAAGCAGATCAGCAGGTCTTTTCTCCTACAGAGCTATTGGTGAGTTTGAACTGTTGACCTTTTGGTTAGCAGCTGAGCACTTAACCATTGTACCACTAGTGCTCCTTGTGTGAGTATAGCATTCATCTGTTCTACTTCTGATGGGCATTTGGCTTGTTTCTAGTTTCCATTTATTATACACAGTGCTGCACTTAAGACTTCATACGTTCATTATTGTCTAAGAATAATGCCTAGAAGTAGAATTGATAAAGTCACTGTTTTCCAAATTGTATTACTGTACATAATGTGTAAGAGGTCTAGTTGTTTCACCTCTGACTGATATTTAGATTTGTCAGTAGTCTTCTTTTGGGAGTGCTGTGGCTCTGTGGGTAAAGCACTAGATGGCTAACTTCAATGCCAGGGGTTCGAGCCCAGCAGCTGCTCTGTGGGAGAAAGAGGCAATGCTGTTCCCTCAAAGGTTTACAGCTTAGGAAACCCTATAGAAGGCTAACTATGAGTCAGAACTGACTCAACCACACTGAACAATAGCACAGTCTTCTTTTACCCTGGCGTGTTTCTATTAAATGGAGGCTTAATGTCTTTCCATCTTTCACATTCATGGTTCATCCTCTTTCTGTTGCTGTCTTCTCCACCTTGTCTCCTGGCTACCATCAAATTGAAGAATTGCAGCACCCACACACAGTGAAAGGGTGGGGTAGACTCATTGTGTCCGTCCTGCGGGTGCTTCGGTTGTGTTGGTATACTTGTTTGTCTAGACATCCGGTGCTGAGGTTTGTTACCAACCTATCAAGCTTAGAAAAAAAATGTTTTCCTTCAGTACCTTTTCAATTCAACTCAACAATAGCAGATTCCAACATCTGGCCTGGATTGGCAGGCCACCCTAGACAGGGAAGGATCTGACACCACGCCACACAAATCCCTTCAGGTCATCACTTTTCCATGAAAACAAGGAAAAGTTTAGTACTCTCCTCTGTTGTGTAGTATCCTTCTCTTAGTTCTGCCTTGATTCATTTTCCAAGTGCTCTATGCATAAACTGCAAAAAACTACTTTTTAAAGAAATTGCTAAATTTCTACAAACCAGTCAAAATAAAAACCTACAGCATTTGGGAGCATTCTGAGGAAACGGATGATGCTTTGTGGCGTTTGAAGAAAAGATACAAGCTTGAAAAGATACTATAATCATGAACATTCTGAATATGCTTTTAAAGTTGCCCTTGTAACTTGTTTTCCTTTTGTGATAGCTTTCTTAGTTGGTCTCACCTGTCTTATCATTTCTCTAATGTAACCTCTCTCCACTGTGCTTTTTCCCCAATGCAAGCCTGATTATGGTTTTGCTGTTTAAACCTCTCACTAACTCCCTGATACCTGCAGGATCAGGGCCAGGCCCCTTTAAATGGAATAGCAAAGATATGAGGGTGAGTCAAAACTTACCCACCCTCTGGTGAAGAATTTGTTTTAATCAACTTTTAGAAAAGACACATCATTTTTCGACATAATATCCTTGCTTTTCAACACATTTTGCCCATCTGTCAATAAGCTTTCTCATTCTCTTATTAAAATACATTTTAAACTGAGCTGTAAGCCATGAATACCTTCATCAGAGGTGCATCTTAGTCCTCAAAGGTCTGCTTTAAGGGGACCAAACAGGTGAAAATCCAATGGAACAAGATCAGGACTATAGGGAGGATACGTTAACAGCTTAAAACTAAGTTTCTGCAGAGTGTCAACAGTGTGAGCAGAGGTGTGCAGATGTACATTGTCATGTAAGATCACAGTGCCGTCCTTGGATAGCAGTCCTCTGTGTTTAACCTGAAGTTTACGCTTCAGCTCTTCAGTGAGCGTCTCACTGTAAGGACATTGTTGATTAATGAATCTTTTTCCTGATATTGTTCCAATACTGGCCCTTGAGAAAACTATAAGCATCAATTTTCCCACTGATGGTTGATTTTTGAACTTTCTCTTGCTGGGCAATTGAGACTGTTTCCCTTCCATACTCTGCTGTTTAGTTTCAGGCTTGTAGTGAGGAACTCATGTCTTGTCACCAGTAATGATTTTTTTTTAAAGAAACTTACTTTCCTTCAAGTCTCGGTCCACATTTTGTTTGTAGATGTCTAAACGCTTCTGTTTATGCTCTTCTGTGAGTTGTTTGGTTCCCATCTCACACAAACATTTCAAAACCCAAGTCTGTCATGGATTCTTTCATAGGCAGAGCCATGGCTGATTTTCCACACAATCCACTGTCACTCTCCTATTTGACAGACTCATTTCACGCACATGCTCAATGTTATCCTCAGTCATGGATGTGGATGGGCATTTTAACATAACCTACTGTGGATAATTTTTCACTCGTTTTCGTTGATATGGATATATATGTTTGGTAGTGGTGTTTGTGTGCCATAGAGTCAGTTCTGACTCATAGAGACCCTGTACAGGGCTTTTGAGGTTATAAATATATACAAAAACCTCATCTTTCTCCCACTGAGGGACTGGTAGATTTGGATAGCTGACCTTGTGGTTTGCAGCCCTACTCATAACCTACTGCATTACCAGGGGCCTTCAAAAAGTTCATGGAAAATGGAATTAAAGATAATGGAATTTTTTTTCATCAACTCTTTGAAGCCCCTATGTGTGTACATATATATGTGTGTGTGTGTTTATATAGATGGGGAACTCCTGGTGTGGCACTGTAGGATCATCACTGGACTGTAAACCACAGGTCAGTGGTTCAAACCTACCAGCCACTCTTCAGAAACTCTATACAGGGTTGCTATGAGTCAGGATCGACTCCATGGCACTTAACAACAACAATATACATATGGAGTCCTAACGTGGTCCTGTAGGATACACACTGTATTGCGAATTTCCCAGCCACTCTCTTCAGAAACCCTATTCCAGGTCGCTATGAGTTGGAACAGGCTCAACGGTACTTAACAACACCACACACACACACACACACACACACACACACATACTATATATATATATATATATATTTATAATTATAATGTTATAATGCCATTTCTCTCTTCTTCCTGATTATAGTCCTAAATAAACAAAGCACCATATAGTTTCCCAAACTCCTTGCTTTTTCATCACCCAGCAATTTACATGTGTTTTTCTCCCCATTTTAAAAAAAGTCTCTTTTTACTCCTCCTACCTCCAGAGCTCTAAATTGCCTTTTATAGCCCCAGCATCACCTCTAGGAAGCCCTCCTTGATTCTTCCCTTCTCAGCACCCTCCCTATCTGTAAGCATCTCCTGTTACATCTACCACACTGGTGGTTTATCATTTGACTCTAATTCTCTTCCTTCCCTTTTGACACTAAGCTCCTTGAGGACAGCAAAAATGGGTCACCTTTCCTGTTCTGGTGCTGTACAATAAGCACTGGGCAAAGTCGGCAATTCAAACCCATTGGTCTCTGCTTGGAAACCCAGTACAGGGTCGCTATGAGTCAGAACTGACTCGAAGGCATGTAGCAATAATAATCTCTGTAGCACACTCCTTAGCACAGTTCCTGTTGTTGTCGTTAAGTGGAGTCAGTCCTGATGTGGTCCTGTAGGATACACACTGTGCTGCTAACTTGTCAGTTGGGTCAAGTTGGTTCCAACTCATAGCAACCCTGTATTGGGTTTCCGATGGGTTTGAAGTACTGGTGGGTTTGAACTGACCTTGTAGTCCAGTATATTATATTTTAGCACCATACCAGGACTCCTAGATCTCAGAAAAAAAACTCTCATTGATCCCTACCTCACCCCACCATATAGTACAAAAGGTCTGCACTCCCTAGCTTACCAAAGGTTGTGGTTTGAACTCACCTAATAGTAATGCATGCAGTCTGGCAATCTGCTTCTGTTAAGACTATAGCCAAGAAAACCCTATAGAGCAGTTTTAGTATAAAATACATAAAGTCTCCATGATTCAGAATCAACTCAAAGGCAAGTAACACCACCAGCTTCATGTTCACACTCCTTTCTAGTGTGTGTGTTTTAATACAATAGTTCTCACTAGGAGGGCTCACCAATTATACACACCAGATGTGTTCTAGGAAATAGACTAGATGTGCTGAAATAATGAATTGTTGTTAAGAGTCGTCGTGTTGGTTCTGCTCATATAGCGTCTCCAAGGCTGTAAATCCTTGTAGTAGCCAAAAGCCTCATTTTTCTCCTTTGGAGCAGCTGGCAGGCTTGAACTTCTGGCTGTGTGGTGCACAGTTCAGAATTTATCCTACAGAGCCACTATGCTCCCAGAAATAATGAATCGTTCAATACAATTGCCTTCAAACTACATGATGATTATTTCTGTCTGCAGAAGACAATTTCCTTTCTGTATCACAAGGAGGGGTGGGGTGGGGGTGGAGGATGGGGGGGATGAGAATTATCCTGGGAAATATATTCATGGAAGAAATGGTAGCAATTACATAATTTCAGTACTGACTAGGGAAACCTCTCCTTTAAGAAAAAAAAAAAAAGAATCTTAGATTTTGTTTTGTTTTTCCTTTTCCTTAAAAAAATTACTTCCTCAAAACAAAGGAAATAATAAACAATAGCAATTCCACCTCCCAGTTTCACTCTGATTGTCTGCCAAGAGTCAAACTGACTGCTAAGTTCATATGGTTCTATTTCATTAAGAGTACCGATTAGCATAAGAAGAATGCTTCTAAATTAAGCTACCCAAATATGCACTTAGTTAATACTCAGGGAGCTAATTTATTGTATGATTTAAAATATAAATTGGCTACCAAATCTATTTACTGAGGAATAACAGCTAGGCAATGATGTGTAATTTTCTCTTAGCTGGTGAGTGGTTTTTAATAATCTTTCGAAATTTAACAGAGAACTATTTCATTAAATGAAAAGTGAATAAATACTAAGAAGTCTAAAATTTAAAGTATTATCCATACATGGAGAAAAGGTTTTAAATATTAATGACATTTGAGGAACAAAGAGGGAATTGGAATTTGCTTTTTTTTTTTTTAACAGTAAGTTTTCCTTGTTTTAATTAAACAAGCAACCCAAAACTCACAAAATAACTTGTGGAAATGTTAACTAACACCAGTAAATAAATAAGGTAGAGGTGGAGTGGGGAAGGAAGAAAATAAAGCTTTAATCTGAGCAAAATCCTTTTTTATGTCCAAACAGTTGTGCTCGAATTAACCTCATTATCAACTGAACTAAGAGCATCATGTTTGTCTTACACGTTTGCAGTAATAAAAACTATGTGTCTTGGTTTCATTCAACAAATGCTACCATGAAAATTTGCTAGTTGTCATGTTCTGTGTCCTCAATCTTTGGAACCTGGAAGCATTTCGGTGCCTTGAGTCAGAAACAGTTGAATCCAGATATCCTCTATGGTCTGTTCCAAGCCAACCTGCTTTAGCACTTCTCAGGGAGCTCTGATATACTCAGTAGGAACCCATAACTGTGGTGGTATGGTCTTGAAACCTTATTATCACCAATTATACTGGCATCCAGTGGGGACCCGGTAATAGAAGCATGTAACAGAAACTTCTCATCTTTCTGCAAATTTTTTAAACCTGGCTCATCCAAATACATGAGCTGATGGATTTTGTATGGATTTTGTTGTTGTTGGAAAATCTTCCATCTTTCCCCAGGAGAGCCAAAATGACAGAGGACCAGCAGTCTGTGGTTCAATTGGCTCAGATGGGAAGTCTGATTTATAGCATTTGCCAATTTCCCTGGTGTAAATACTCTCAAAATGACTGTTTTCAAGCTACCAGTTTGCCATCATTAAACATGGATCTGGGTCCTGGAGGGGTTAAGCACTGGACTGCTAATCGCAGTGTTGGAGGGTCAAACCCATCCTTGGAAATCCTATACAGAATTGCTGTGAGTAGGACCCAACTCAAAGGCACTTAACAACAACAAACATGGAGCTGGACAGAAATGTGCATAAATGACTCTCCTTGCCAATCGACCATGAGGTCTGTTTGAACCATAGGTCAGCAGTTGAAACTCACCAACCGCTCCTCAGATACCCTATACAGGGTTAACAACAACAAGAAGTCAGTGTACAGAGCTGGAACCATCTGCTCTGCTCTTTGCTAATATGCCCAGAAGGAAGAAAAGCTTTAGCAGGTTGGCTGCCTCCTGTGTCTATACCCTGAAGACCATGACTCAACATCTGAGAAGTCATCTCAACATTGCTGGCAGGGAGTATTTGGTGCTACAACCCTGCCCTCTCCTCCATCCTCTTATTCTCTCCTCCAAAAGGAAACTACAAATGTAGATCCTAAAACTAGATATTGAGTAAGGGTAAATAATGAACCAGACTGTGCTTTTATCCTCATGTGGAGGTCAGATATCAAAACTGTGGACAGGGAACGAGAGGAAGAAGAAAGGGAGTTTCCAATTACATTTAAACTGCACCAAGTCTTGTGTTGTAAATCAGGTTCCTGAAATGGAAAATAACTGCTTTTTGACACTCTACTACAAGTAAGGTCTTGCTTGCTTGGCATTTCTGTTTGTGGTGCAGCGGGTATTTGGCATGGGTACATGTAACGAAAGAGGGAAAGGCATGGAGAAAAAGAATGGGATGGGTCATGGCGCTGGCAGATTTAAGGGAGAAAAGTCACTATAGATACAACATGATGTATATGATGTTTTCAATAGCCTCATATGGATGCGAAAGCTGGACAGTGAATAAGGAAGATCGCAGAAGAATTGATGCCTTTGAGTTGTGGTGTTGGAGGAGAATACTGAAAGTGCCATGGACTACCAAAAGAACCAATAGATCTGTTTTGGAAGAAGTGCAGCCAGAGTGCTCCTTGGAGGCCAAGATGGCTAAGCTTCGTCTCTCATACTTTGGACATATTGTCTGGAGGAAACAGTCGCTGGAGAAGGATGTCATGCTGGGTAAGATGGAGGGTCAGAGAAAAAGAGGAAGACCCCTAACGAGATGGTTCAGCCAGGTGGCATCATTGATGGACTCAAGTGTGGCGGTGGTAGTGAGGTTGGCCCAGGATCGGACATTGTTTTGTACTGCTGTGCATGGGGTCGCTATGAGTCGGTTCCGACTCGATGGCACCTGACAACAACAACAACAACAGGTACAATTAAGTAGAGCATTTTGATGATGGTTTGATCTCACACTTAAGCTGCTCTCTTACTTTAATTGGGACCTTTCTCATGAGAAGGAAGGATTCACAGCATGGAAATAAAAGCCTAGAAAAGAAATATCCTGTCTCCTGAAAAGCATATTAACATTTTTTTTTCCTTAAAATTATAGTAATGAGATTTATTAGAGTCATAATTTAACAGAAAAGATTCCTCTGACCATGAAAATTCAGAGAAGAGTAGTAGTGGTGACTATTGATTGAGTGCTGATTAGTTGCCCATCGTACTCCACATTGTTGTTGTTGTTAGGTGCCATCGAGTATGTTCCAACATAGATCAACCCTGTGAAACACAACAGAATGAAACACTGTCTGGTCCTACAACATCCTCACAATTGTTGTCAGGTTTGAACTCATTGTTGCTCCCACTGTGTTAATGTATCTTGTTGGGAGTCTTCCTCTCTTTCATTGACCCTCCACTTTACTGAACATCTAATGTCCTTCTCCAGGGGCTGGTCCCCCCACCCCCACCCCCGACAACATGGCCAAAGAACTAGTCATGGAGTCTCACCATCCTCACTTCTAAGGAACATTCTAGCTGTACTTTTTCCAAAACACATTTGTTTGTTCTTCTGGCAGTCCATGGTACTTTGAATATTCTTCCCCAACACCATAATTCAAATGCATTGATGCTGCTATGCTCTTCCTTATTCATTATCCAATTTTCACCTGCATATGAGGCAATTAAAAATACCATAGTTTGGGTAAGGTGCACCTTAGTCTTCAAGCTGACATCTTTGCTTTTTAACATTTTTAAAAAGTCTTTTGCGGCAGATTTGCCTACTGCAATACGTCATTTTGTTTTTTGACCGCTGCTTCCATGATTGTGGGTTGTAGATCCAAGCAAAATGAAGTCTTTGACAACTTTAATCTTTTCTCCATTTATCATGATGCTATTTATTGGTCCAAGGAGCTCTGGTAGTGTAGTGGTTACGAATTGGCCTGCAAACCTTAAGGTCAGCAGTTCGAAACTACCAGCTGTTTTGTGGGAGAAAGAAGAGGCTTTCTGTTCCCATAAAGATTTACAGCCTTGGAAACCCTGTACAGGGTCGCTATGAGTTGGAACCGACTCCACTGCACATAGCCAACAGACATTTATTTGGTCCAGTTATAGATTTTTGTTGTCTTTACACTGAGGATTGATATACTGATGACTGTAGCCTTTGATCTTTAATAGTAAGTATTCTAAATCCTCTTCAATTCCAGCAAACAAGGTTGAGTCATTTGCATATCACATGTTGTTAATGAGTCTTCCTCCAGTCCTGATGCCATGTTCTTCTTCATATAATCCAGCTTCTCAGATTACCTGCTCAGCATACAGATGGAATAGTGAAAGGATACAACCCTTGCTCACACTTTTCCTCATTTTAAGTCATTCCATATCCCCTTGTTCTGTTTGAACTAACTGCCTCTTGGTCTATGTACAGGTTACTCATGAGCACAATGAAGTGTTCTTTAATGCCCATTCTTTGAAATATTACCCAGAGTTTCTAACAATGCATATTTTAAAGTTAATGCATATTTGTAGACTGAGTACCATAAAACATTTTGTATGCATTATCTTTGAATTCTCATAAAAAGTTAAGTTCTTAGAGTGACTAACCATACCAGTTTTCCCAGGACTTCTTCAGTTTTGGTTTTGACAATCCTGAGTCCTAGGAAATCCCTCCTTCTTGGGCAAAGAGGGACAACTGGTCACCCAATTTCTTCTATACTGGCAATTGTTGTCTATCAAAACTTTAACGATAGTTCATTTTTTGTTGTTTGTGTTGATAAGTGGCTGTTATAACAGAAGTACCAAAGGTAGATCCTTTAACAAACAGAGATTTCTTCTCCATAGTTTAAGAAGCTAGAAGTGCAAATTCGGAATGCCTGCATTAGGGAAAACGGATCTCTCTTTGTCAGCTCAGGGAAAAAGGTCCTTGTCTCCTTCCAGCATTCCTTGGAGTCATCCATGCATCTTGGCATCAATCTTCTGGATGTAGGAGCTTCACAGGGCAGGGATTCCAGGTCCAAAGGACATGCTCCAGTCCTAGTTCTTCTTTTTTGGTAGTAGTAGGTTCCTCTGTTCTGCTTGCCTGCTTCATCTGTTTTATATCCCAAAAGAGATTGACTGAAGACACAACGTAGTCCTGTAGATTGCATCCAATCCCATTAACATCATAGAAGTGAGGTCATTTACGACACATAGGATAATTATATTAGACCAGGGCTAATCATACCAGATCATGTCTTGGGAAAGTGATCGTATTATATTGGATCTCATCGCAGGGCACTGTTGTTTTTGTTAAGTGCCATCAAGTTGATTCCAATTCATTGTAATCCTGAGGAGTGGCTGGTGGGTTTGAACTGCCAACTTTGAGGTTAGCAAAACAGTGAAAATCCTACAGCATCACACCAGAACTCCGACTACCTCTCAACTGCCAAACCGCTGAGAATCCAGGCTCAGCGAAGTTGACATAATACCATAACTATTACAGTTAGTTTTTTATGTTATCATTACTTCTTTCAAGATATCAAAAATGCTTTTGGTCGGATTTTTATGAGTTTTCTGTTAGTCTTTGGTTTTCAGCAGTTTACTATAATCTATTTAGACTTCTTTTTATTTTTTAACATGTACATTTCCTATTTGGGGTTGTTGTTGTTCCGACTCTTATCAACACTGAATTGGGGTTCTTAGGACTTCTCAAAACTATGGCTTAAAGACTTGGGAATATTAGAAAATTTTCAGCTATTTTAAATTTTGCTCTTCTTTTGCCCCATTCGCTCCCACTTTCATCTTATTCTAGTATAAACATAAGTTAGATATTTTGTAGTTTTATGTCTTTTATTTTCTGTACATTTTTCTCCATAATTGAGTCTGGACATTATCTACTGACCTATCTTCCATATCTTTTATTCTTTCTTCTGTCAAATTTAATCTATTCAACTATTATATTTTTAATTTCAGTTATTGTATTTTTAGTTTTTGAATCCATTTGATTCATGTATTGTATATTTTAGTTCTCTGGTGAATTCTGTTTTATTATCCAATTTCCTGAATATTTTGTTCAGCTATTTGAAAATGTATATCTGATAACTCCAACATCTGGAGTACTTGTAGTCATCTCTCTCTGTTGTCTGCTTTCTTTCCTTGTTTTTCAGTAATTTGACCTTGTCTCTTGGTATTAAATTGTATTGAATGGACAAAATGAGAAAAACGCAATCGTTTTTAAATTTTTTTCTAGAAGGCAGATAGAGCACAATTTGATCCAGCTGTGGACTGACCACTGATTTCACATTTTGTGAGGACTAATCTACTTTTTATTTTCATGACTTCTACTGCATTGTCGGAGTCCTGGTGTGGCACTGTAGGTTCATGTACTACACTGCAAAGTCGATTTGAACCGTAAGGCTGGTAGTTCTAGCTCATGAGCTGCTCCTCAGAAACACTATACAGGGTTACTATGGATCGGAACCGACTTGATGGCACTTAATAACAACAACAAATGCATTGTCATTTATGGACAATTACCTGGAGTCCTGGTGTGGCACTGTTGGGTAAAGCACTGAATCACAAGGTCAGTTTGAACTGTAAAGTCTGTGGTTCAAGCTCACCAGTAGCTCCTTGGAAACCCTATATAGGGTTGCTATGAGTCGGAATCAACTCAATTTAACGACACGTAACGACAACAACCAGTGTTATATCTCCTTGACAGGCCCTGAACTCTATATTTTCTTTTATGTTTGTATGATTTTTATCTTCTTCATAACAAAGGTCTGTTCAAAGTTCTGCACTGTTTTCTATTCTTTTACTTGTCAGTTTGTGCTTAGCTTATTGGGCAAATAAATTTAGAAATTGGTGAACGTCCTAAATTAAAAATCAGCACACAACGTTAAATTAAATTTTCTGCAATTCTCCTCTCTCCATGATCTTGACCTCTCCAATTCTGGCTGCTTTAGTCGGTTTCAGATACCTTTAAGCAGCTTTTTTTTTTTTTTTTTTTTTTAATTAAGTAGTTTTTGTTCTTGTGATCTAGGGTTGACTTGATAAAATGTCTTGAGTCATAGTTGTTGTTGTTGTTGTTGTTATGTGCCGTGGAGTTGGTTTCAACTCATAGCGACCCTGTACAGGGTTTCAGAGGCTATAAATCTTTACGGGAGCAGAAAGCCTCATCTTTCTCCCGATGAACAGCTGGTAGTTTCGAACTGCTGACCCTGAGGTTCGCAGCCTGATTCGTAACCACTACACTACCAGAGGTCCTTAAAAGTCCTAAATTACTATATTATTACAACTGATTATGTAAGATGGTGTACATAGAAAGCTCTTTGGAAACTATGTCCCTGGATACACGAATGAAGTGCCTGACTATCAACTACAAGGTTGGCAGTATGAACTCACCCAGAGGTGCCTTGTAAGAAAACCCTGGTCATGTGCTTCTGAAAGCCATACGAAGTATAGTTCTTCTTGACATGGAAGTACATGGGGTCATCATGAGTTGGAATGGACCCAATGGTAACTGACCAGTTTGAAATCTAAAAGGCAACACCAAAAGCATGTATTAACTTCTCTAGGGATCTACCCCTACGGTGGCTACTACTGGTCTCCTGATGCACCTAGAAGTTTCTTTTTTCTCATATTCAATAATGATTTGCTACACTAGATGCATGGTCTTTAGGACCTGAAGGATCATTTTCCATGAATGTTAAAAAGTAATGCTGAGACTAAGCTCTGCTTTGGTTTTTGAAACTGACTTGCCTCATTCTATTAGGAGGTAGCTACTAACAACTTTGATTTGTGTCTTACTCTCATTCCCAAGCACCTTTGCTTTTTTAATGTATTTTTGTCTTGAGTGCATATTCATTTCATTTGTTTATGGCTCGTGTCTGAAAGCTACAAGCTAAAATTTAGTATGTGTAAAATGGGATAAAGAGAGTGGAAGAACTCTAATGTAAATCAAAAGCAAGATTCTCTTGAGTGTCTGCATCATTCTGTCATGGGGAAAAGAAACCATACATCTACACTACATCATGTACCTCCCAAACCAGCACAATGATGTCTCTTCTCTCTCCCTCATTTCCCTCAACCATCCCTTGAAAACTTGTCTAAGTCAGAAACGTGAAATGGAGCAGGGAGGCACCTCTCATTTGACCCTTGTGGTTTGGTGCCATTAAGTTGGTCCTGACTCTTAGTGACCCTGTGTCCAACAGAATGAAACACTGCCCTCTCCTCATGCTCAACACTATGCTTGAGCCCACTATTGCAGCCAGAGTGCATCCATCTCACTGAAGTTTTCCCTCTGTTTCACTGACCCACTACTTTACCAAACATGATACTCTTCTCCGGAAACTAGTACCTCCTGATCACATGTACATAGCAGGTGAGGTGAAGTCTCACCATCCCAGCTTCTAAAGAGCATTCTGGTTTGTCCTTCTTCCTGTCAGATTTGTTCATTTTTCTCACAGTCTGTGGTATATGAGAAGGTTTCAAGAAGTAGTGGAAAAACTCCTTGAACTAAAAACAACGGAAGTTTTCTACAAATTTTTGAAGCCTTCTTACATTTAATATTCTTCACCAACACCATAGTTCAAAGGCACCAGTTTTTCTTTGGTCTTCCTTATTCATTGTTCAGCTTTTACATGTATATGAAGCTATTGAAAATACAATGGTTTGGGTCTGGTGCACCTTAGTCCTCAAAATGGCATCTTTGCTTTTGAACACTTTCAAGAGGTGTTTTGCAGCAGATTTGCCCAGTACAATACATCAATTTAACCCTGACTTCTGATCATTGTTATTAAGTTGTCCTTAAGTATCATTGAGTTGGTTCTGACATACATCAACCCTGTGCAGGGTTTCCATGGGGTGACTGGTGGGTTTGAACTGCCAACCTTGCGGTTAGCAGTCTAGTGCTTATTCTAGAGTGCCACAGCAGGGCTCGCTAATTATACTGCTTCCACCATACAGCCCCTTCTGGACATCTCTCCCAAGAGCCCACATCATCTCTCACTTGAACCAGTAGTCAGTCTGTTAATTTGCCTTCTTGACCCAATATCATTCTTTACCAAACCAGACCCATTTTTACATATAAAGCCATCTTCTGTAATGTACATCTGAGCATGTCACTGTTCTACTTAAAACCCTAGACGTTACAACCAGAAAGGCAAATCTATAGAGACAGAAAGCAGGTTAGTGGTTGCCAGGAGCTCATGGGTTGTTGTTGTTGTTGTTGTTAAGTGCCATTGAGTCGGTTCTGACTCATAGTGACCCTGTATAGGGTTTCCAAGGAGCGGCTGGTGTGTTTGAACTGCCGACCTTGTGGTTCAAATCAACCTTGTAGTCCAGTGCTTTATCCCACAGCTCCACACCAGGGTATGGAGTTCCCAATTGGGGTGATGAAAAGGTTCTCCAACTAGATACAGAACATTGTGTATGTGCTAAATGCTAGTAAGTTGTACATTTTGAAATCGTCAGAATGGTACGTTTTATTGTGTGTGCATTGTGTTGTTGTTGGGTGCCATCTAGTCGACTTCGACTCCATGTGACAGAGCTCCACTGCCCCTTAGGGTTTTCTGTTCTTTATGGGAATACTGTATTTTTGGAAATTACAGATGCACACATATAATGCGCAGCCGCCTGCACAGCAACGGAAAGTGCAAGCGGGTTGCATGGTTTGCAAAAAATGTATAATGTGTGTGTTATTTTCTAAGAATATGGTAGATTTCCAAGTCTTTCTCCTGGGGAATACAGCTAGGTGGGTTTCAACCTTTCAGTTAGCAGCTAAGTCCTAACCACTGGACCTCCAGGGTTGGTTGCTTCTACTGTATTTTACCCCAATTAAAAAACAAAAACAATCCTATAGAATAAGGTCCACTCATCCCAGGGTCATATAAGACTTCACATGTTCTCCTTACTACTTACTAGTCCAGCTTTTCCTCCTGTTGTCTCCTCTGATCCATCATAAATACAACAACTTGGCAATTACTGCAAATGCCACTTGGATCGTGCCTGCTGACTTTGCACGCACCGTTTCCACTGTCTGGAATGAATTCCACCGTCCCTCCTACTCTTGTCTGCCCAGTGGTCTCCTCCTTCAGGACCTGGCTCAGAGGACGTCACCTCTGGGAAGCCTCTCCTGATACATGCACGTCAGCAAGCACAGAGTGAATTCCCCTAGATGTTCTGTCTTCTAGAAAGGTAACAACGGGGCAGCTTTCACTACATGTCAGTGTTTCTAGTTCCAGGGAGAGTTGTATTGTTTTCTAGCAAATAAAATGGAATGAAGCTTTAAAGTGTTTGTGTAACCCTTTTAAAATTCATGGCACATTTGTGTCCCTCCAGGAACATCTGGAATCCATGAGTTTAGAGGTTTCAGCTCTAGCGAGGAAGCACTGAAAATATAGTTTCTGGTGGTGAGGCCATTTTTATCCAGGAAGCTTTGAGATTCATTATGTCCATTTAAATATGTAATCAAGGCCCTGTCACATTTTATTACACACCTCTAAACACCACGGAGTAGTTTGTGTCATTGATTTGCAAGTGTTGATTGGCTTGTAGATAAAAACAGAGTGGTTTATCTTTTCAGGACTAATAAATTTACTTCTGAGGTTATCATCAGTAAAATGTTCTGTGTGACTGTGCTTGAGAATGTACTTCATTTAGGATCGTAGTTTCCTGTGAAGCAATCTTTCTTTGTTCCTAAGCTAGCTTTATTTCTAACCCCACACACACCCTATGCTATGTCATTTAGTTCGTCTTACTTAGGGCAGCCACTTCAAAATCTGAACTGCCATCAGATGGACCCACTGGGAATATGAATGCCCAACACCCCTCAGCTCTTCCTCACCATCTGATGATCAGGGACATGGAGGGCATGCGTGATTGGTGTGTGTAAATAGTAGGAGGGTGGGCGACTATGGAGAAATAAGCTACGGTGAGTATACGCTAAATAAATTTCTACTTGTAGTTTCTCTCAATGGAAATAGCGAATTCACTAGCTACAGAGTAGAAAAAAGAGCTTCTAAGCAGTAGTTCTCAGAGTAGTCATTAAGATGGGCCATACCAGCATCACCTTGATACTGTTAGGGATGCAAATTCTCGGGTCCCACCCTAGACCAGTAACTAGTAGGAGTGGAGTTGGTTCTGACTCATGGTGACCCCATGTGTGTATCTGTGTAGAACTGTGCTTCATAGGAATTTCAATGGACGGGTTTTTGGAAGAAGACCTTAGGTTTCTGGCTTGAAGCACCTCGAGGTAGACTTGAATTGCCAACCTTTCGGTTAGCAGTTGTGCAACTACCCATTTGTACCACTGAGGGACACCAGACCTTCAAATGTGGAAATTCTAGGGGCGGCACCCTCTTGGCCCATGCCATTGAAAAGAACAAGGGAAATGTGTCGTGAAACTTAAGAAAAGTGTGAAAACTGGTTGTAATCTTTCACCATACTTATTCAGTCTATATGCTGACCAAATAATTCGAGCAGCAGAATTATAGGGAAAAGAACATGGCATCAGGAATGGAGGAAGACCCATTAACAGTAGGCAATATGCAGATGGTACAACTTTGCTAGTTGAAAGTGATGAAGACTTAGAGCACTTGGTGATGAGGATCACTAGGGATTACTCCTCAACTTCAAGCAAATAAAACTCCTCACAACTGGACCAATAAGCAACATCATGATAACCAAAGACTGACATTGTCAAGGATTTCATTTCACTTGGTTCCACACCCACGGAAACAGCAGTCAAGAAATCAAGCAGTATATTGCACTGGGCAAATTCTGCTGCAAAAGACCCCTTTCAAGTCTTAAATAGCCAAGGTGTCCCTTTGAGGACTAAGGTGCATCTAATCCAAGACATGATATTTTCAATCACCTTGTTTGCATGCAAAAGCTGGATAATAAAGAAGACTGATGAAGATCCAATGTCATTGTTGATGATGAATATTAAATATACCATGGACTTTTGAAATAAGCAAATATATAGAAAAATATTTATGATGATGTATATATGATGAAACAAAGATATATATGATGAAATAAAGAGATGATGTAGGATAGATGTGGGATAAATACTTTCATTTTTTTTAACTTTCCTACTTTAAGTTTCTAAAGCTGATGACCCATGTGGTACATGGAAAAGGATAGAAAGAATGGTTATAGAACATAAAGCTACAGTCACTGGATTATACATATAGAAATGGTTAAATTGTATTTATTTTCACCACAGTAAAAAAAAAAAAAAAAAAAGGTGGGGAAAAGGGAAAGAGAAACCAGGGTTCAGGTCAGTTCTCACAGTTACCGACCTCAGGGGCCTAAGCAGGAAAGACTTACAGGTTTGTACAGAAGAAGACGGTAGCTCACTCCAGAGAGGAAAAAGACAAGGAGTAATGTCCAAGTCTTATTGCGTGTAATAAGACTTAAAAATTACTCATCTTTTTACTCACAGGAGTCCTGGTGTGGCACTGTAGGATAAAGCACTAGACCGCAAGGTTGGTTTGAACTACAAAATCGGCAGATCAAACTCACCAGCTGCTCCTTAGAAACCCTAGGCACTTAACATCAACAACAATTTCACACAAAGGACGAATGCAACTTTGCAAAAAGTTAAATACTTACAAAATTTTTAAACTTTCCTACTTTTGTGAAGTGCTGTCGAATCAGTTCTGACTCATAGCTACCCTGTATAGGGTTTCCGAGGAGTGAGGTTCAAACTGACTTGCAATCCAGTGCTTATCCTACAACACCACACCAGGACTCCCTACTTTAAGGTACCTATTATTAAAGCTGATGAACCGTGGTGGTACAGTGGTTAAGTACTGCTAACCAAAAGGTTGGCAGTTCAAATCCACCAACCACCTTGGAAGCCCTTTGGAGCAATTCTACTCTATCCTCTAGAGTTGCAATGGGTCAGAATTTAAGTCAATGACAATGGGCTTGGTTTGTGTTGTTGTTGTTGTTAAGTACCTTCGAGTAGGTCTGACTCATAGCCATTCTGTATAGAGTCTCTGAAGCTTTTTAAAATCTTTGAGGGAACAGAAAGCCTCATCTTTCTCCCGTGGAGCAGCCGGGGGGCTTGAGTCTCCAACCTTGTGGTTCCCAGTTCAGTGCTTGTAGTTCCCAGACACCTGTGGAGCCACCCTGCTCCCGGTTTGTATTATTAAAGCTTTCAAAAGCAAGACAATCCAAAAGCACGGGTTAGTAAAACATGTTCTATATTTTGTATAAGCTTTAAGTATATTGTGATCTGGATTAAAAATGTCCACATATTTAGAATATCCATTTATCTAAATTTAATTTATTTTTTTCTTTTTGAAGGTGATTGTTCGAGGGGGAGGACATATTTTGCCCTATGACCAGCCTCTGAGATCTTTTGACATGATGAATCGATTTGTGTTTGGAAGAGGATGGGAGCCTTACGGTGAATGAATTACGTTCCTATTAGATAACTTTGGGGGTTTTAATCTTTGAAAAGAAAAAAAAATTTAAATGGAAAATGACATATAAATAAGAAAACTTTTCTTTTTATCTCAGCAAAAGATTTCTCACTAATAAAAATTATCCTGGAAAAACATTAGCTTTTATTTTTGGAGACACAGAGGGACTGTTTATTACAAAATTAACTTTCAAAAAATGATGCATGTGAGTACGAATTCAAATGCAAGTTTGAATAGACAAAGTTGATTCTGTGACCTTGATACACATGGAAATGGTAAGGGGATGCTGGGCCTGGAACTCTTGAGTTTTAAATCTACCTAAGAGTAGAGGGGTGGCGCTGTGGGTTAATGCGCCAGACTGCAAAGCCATTTGAACTGCAAGGTCGGTGGTTCAAGCTCACCAGCTGCTTCTCGGAAACCCTACACAGGGTTGCTATAGGTTGGAGCCGACTCGATGGCACTTCACAACAACAACAACAACAAGAGTATAGGAAAAGTGTAATAAAGGAACAGTGCTGCATCAACATCTTGCTCTGTGACTAACAGGAGGAGTTGTTATGCTGCGCATATGAATGTGTTTGTTAAATACTGTTGGATAATAACAGCTGAATTATCACCCAAAGGAATGTGTCAACTTATCAGAGTGGGTGGAGAAAAGACTTTGGCATATTTAAAGTCTTGGAATTTTATGAAGTAGAAATCTGATCTATAAAATAATCATGTGCCAATTCATGATAAGCAAAGAATACTATTTTAGGAAACATACTGAATCTTTGCATTTCCATCAATTTGGATTTGTTGGTTTACTTGATGTGTACACATTCATGAAGCACCCTACAGGCCAATATGATTATATGGGCTATTCATTTGGACTTTGAACTGCATACTTCTTGTGGCCAAATAAGGCACAACCTGATATTGTAGAATATCAAACAACTTTGAAACACCTTGCATCAAAACATACTCAAGGGGACTTCAAAAAATTAATGGAAAATGGAATTTAAATACAATAGAGTTTTTCCATGAATGTTTGAGCCCCACCCTCATACATTTATAAATGTACATATATTAGTAACTTTCCAATGAAACATTACATTTTAGCATCTCTTTTCTATTTATGCAACATATGTTCACATCTCCAATTCTACAGCTGTTTAACTTTTTCTACATCATTCCTCTCACAGGATCCACCTGGGAATTCCCTTGCTGGAGAAGTAAATTTAGAAAGACAGAACCTGTTCTTACTGAAATTATTTTGTTTGTTCTTTTAATTTCTCACTTTGTGCCTGATTTTATTCAGGTTTGTAATCTCCCTTAGTTTTATTTTGTTTTTATACCTACTGTTCATGTGTCCCCTGGCATGGCACAATAGGATAAACACTGGACTGCTAACTGTAATGTTGGCTGTTCATACACACCAACTGCTCTCAGAAACCCTATACATGGTTACTATGAGTGGAAACAGAATAAAAGGCACACAATAGCCACAGCAACATTGTGTCCATGCTTTGGCAGTGTTACTGTTGTGTGCTGTGTATTGGATTCTGACTCTAGTAACTCTACTGGTATATGTCAGAATAGAACTGCCCCATAGGGCTTCCTAGACTGTAATCTTTACAGGAGCAAACCATCGGTATTTCCTCTGTAGGACAGCTAGTGGTTTCAAACCACTGACCTTTTGGTGAGCAGCTGAGTTCTTTATCATTGTGCCACCCAGGCATTGATCAAAACCAGCTTTGTGAGTACATTTCTGAGACAACTTTATGAAACAAGAATGTCAAAATGTGAAGCTACTGTTTCTCCACATGTCCTCCATTGAAGTCTACATACTTCTGAAGGCGATGTTTCCATCTCTCAAAAATTCTTCCCTGAAGAATTCTATATTCTTCTATTTCCACCATGTCAAAACAGCAGTTTGGCATCTGTGAGAGACTCAAATCATGTACTTTTGAAATGTTGTTTTGAGTTTGGAAGACCAAAAGGAGCAAGATCCGAGCTTTAGGGGGAATGGGGTAAGATTTTCCAATGAAATTCTCACCGAACAGCCAGCCCTTGCTATCTTCCAAGAATGATTAGGTGCGCTGTCATGACGGGAAAACATTCCTCAACACAACTTTCTTGCCCTTTTTCTCACCAATACAGTTTTCAGTTTTCTTAAAACTTCTTCCTAATAGGCCCCCATGTGTCCCTTGAGAAAATCTATTAATATTACCCCTTTGAAATCCCCAGAACAGTACCCATAACCTTCTTATGACCAGTAGATACCCTCCGAAGTCAGCCAGTGTTTTGAGTAGCCCTTTATTTTGAAGACACCCTGAAAAACCTAACACACATGTATTAATGAGAAAACTTGTCTACAATAGTCCTATGATTGCAGAGACATGTTTAAACATATTTTATTTGGAATAAACCTGTGTATGTATGAACTTGGACCCTAGCAGCGATATTTTTTTACTTATCCTCAAATTTTGAGTATATACTGTATTGTTGTTGTTAAATGCTATTAAGTCAGTTCTGACTCGTAGCCACACTGTATGGGGTTTCTGAGGAGTAGCTGGTGGGTTTGAACCACTGACCTTGTGGTTAGCAGTCCAGGGCTTATCCTACAGTGCCCCACCAAGACTCCATATACTGTACATCTTTAGTAATTCTTAAATGGTGAGGTGATATAACAAAAAGTTTTGGAAGCCATTGTTTAAGAGGACAGAAAAGGTCTAAGTTTAAAAGTGGCCTTAACTTTGGTCTTACCAATTTTAAGTTAAAAACAACAACAAAGCAAAGGCTTTAATAATAAAGGATACTGTAATTTATAAGAGAGAGAAAGAGGGAAGGAAAATGAGAGGAAGGAGAAAGGGAAGAAAAGGAAGAAAAAGACAAACATACATAGAGAAGTTTAATTTTAAAAGAAATTGGAATCAACCAGATGGCAGCAAGTTTGGTTTTTGTTTTGGTGGTGTTGGTGCTGTGGGTTAATGCGCTGGACTGCAATGTTGGCTTGAACTGCAAGGTTGGTGGTTTGAGCTCACCAGCTGCTCCTCGGAAACCCAATTCAGGGCTGCTATGAGTCGGAACTGACTCAACGGCACTTAACAACAAGTGTGTCTTTGGAAAGGTAAGATGAAGCTGTCTGCTCCTTCAAAGATTTACAGTCTCAGAAACCATATAAAGGGTCACTACAAACTCACCAGCTGCTCCTTGGAAACCCTATACAGAGTCACTATGAGTCAGAACCAACTAGATGGCACTTAACAACAGTGAGTCTCATGGAGTCCTAGTGTAGCGCTGTGGATTAATGCACTGGACCGCAAAGTCAGTTTGAACCACAAGGTGGGCAGTGTTAACTCACCAGCTGCTCTGTGGAAACCCTATACAGGGTCGATATGAGTCGGAATAGACTTGATGTCATTAAACAACAACAACAACAATGTGGGAATAAGTGGTTTTGTTTCCCTGGGCAACCTGATAATGGAGGAGTGAGGGCAAGGAGGAGAGGAGAGGACCAGCCTTGTCCTGTGTTCTCTGAAACCTGATAAAGAATTCTGAATGGCAACTATTGAGTTGGAGAGGTATCAGCACCCCCCTCCTCACCCCCACTTACCAGCAAGTGGGGTGGGTTTACTGATTGCACTTGTAGCCATGTGTTAAGGTGGGGGAGGGAGTCGATTTGACTGTACCCAGCAGGTGGCAGACTTGCCAGGTTGGGCTTTGAAAGACAAACTGCTGAGGCAGATGGGAAAGCACTTAGATTGCAATGGGCTTGTCTAGTGGAGGCTCCTGGAGGGGGTCTGGAGGATGCAGTCCTGGCCTCTGAGAGGTCACATGGGGAATTAGGCCTCCCCTCCGGGTTCCTGCTGCCTATAGAGTACTAATTCTGTGAAATGGAAGTACTGGTGTGGCACTGTAGGGTCAGCACTGCAACAACCATGGTTCAAACCTACCAGCTGCTCCTCAGAAACACTATACAGGGTCACTATGAGTCAAAACCAACTCGTATCAACAACAGCAACATCCTTTTTAGGCCACTAGGATATACCAGTGAGGTACTGGTGATTCAGTAATAGAATCCTCCCCTTTCATGTGGGATATTAGGGTTCGATGTGGAGCTACCACCCATCTGTCAGTAGACGTGATACTGGACAGGTTTCAGAGGAGCATCCAGTTAAGAAAGACTAGGAATAAAGGCCTGGCAATCTACATCTGAAAATCAGCCAATGGAAACTCTCTGGATCACAAGGTATGACTCTGAGCCAGTCATGAGGCTAGTGCAGGTACTAGTGTTTTGTTCTGATATCAAGTAACAGCAACAAGATGTTTTAGGTACCAAGGCATCTTCCCATATCACAGATTAGGCCCTGGAACTTCATAGACACAAAGACTGGACCAAGTTTCCCAGCTAATGGAATTCTAACCAGTCAGTAGTCAAACCTGGGTCTCTGTCCTTAAACCCCACTCTTTACACCAAAGCCCACAGCCTCCTGACTCCATAACTGTTCTACACTTACTGGCCTCAATGAGTAAACCTCAGTGGCCCCACCTGGGTTAAGGGCGTCTATCATTATTAACAATGCTTGCCACTCTAAAAGTTGTAAAAACTAAGATTCTGGAAACGTTTAGATTCAACATCTGCTCCACCCAAGAGTTAGCTACTGCAAATTTGAACTGTGATTCTTGGGAAAATCCTAAGAGCTTTTATTAATTATGAATTTACGAGCAGTCCCAAAGTCATCTTTTTTCATGCCACCCAAAACATGATCTATACGCCCTGAACCCAAGGACTGAGATCCCTACAAGCTGCTTGCCTTGAGCCTTGATTTACTGCGCAAAAGCTGCAGTTCTCTTCAGTTCTGCTTGTGAATAACAAGATCCCTCCCTTCACTGCTGATGATTGACATATGGACCATGGCTGTGTCTTCCAGTTCTAAGCTCAGAAACCATTTCATCTTTCATGCTGGGCCCTGGAGGTCTGACCTCTGGTCAACGGATCTGCTGCAAAGATGATTGGTGGAAGTCTGTTTAACTCCACTTTCACACAGGAAGTTTGCAGCCAGCCCAGCGATGAAACACAACTACCTATGCAGATGTTTACCTTTCCTGCATACTGTAAAGGTTTCGGCTATTATGATGCTGAAGATTTAAAAAACCAAAGTCCAAAACCAAACCTGAAACGGATTGATTTTGTTATGCGGTAGACCCTGAGCCTAGGAATTAAACACAAGCAGTTATGATTTATATCTGCTCGAACCCAAGGGAAGACATCTGTTTCATCATTTTAAAGGGATTTCTGGCAACTCCAGGAGTGGAATGGATGCAGGGCTGTCTGCATTCCCTTAGGCTGTGGGTATTTGACAAGACCAAAGCTGTGGTTGCTGATAAAATGAGTTTAACAGGAAAATGAGCGGCATCTAGCCAAATCCTTTTGGTAATTAATACTCTATTTTTCTTAAATCTTCAGTTTTCACATTGCAAAAATAATAGCTTTTAATTGTGAAAATTAAACAGGAAAAGCTTTCCCTCTCCAATCCTACACATCCCCCAGCGATGGATGACCAATGGGCACATCACCCTGGGCTAAAGGAGTATTGTTGCTGTTAAGTACCATCAAATCAATTCCAACTCATAGCAAACCTGTACCGGGTTTCTGAGGAGTGGCTGGTGGTTTTGAACTAATGACCATACGGTTAGCAGCCCAGTGCTTACCCTACAGTTCCACTACCTTGAGTTGAGTGCCATCAAGACTACATCCCAAGGCAGAGAGGCACTCAGCAAGAACGATGTCGGATGTTGTTACCAGAAGAGAGGTAGTCTGGGGCTGACATCCAAGAGACAAAAATGTCCTCCATATGCAGAATTCAATGATCAGTGGAAAGATTAAATCCAGCCTCTGTGTTTGTGATCTGCATGATCATATTACCATAGTATTAGGGCTCTGAGAAGAGCCAACAGTATTGTGCTCGGGGGCTAACTGAGAGGTTGGACATTTGAACACACTGAGTGGCACCTCAGTAGAAAGACCCACTGCTCTGCTTGGGAAAGGTTGTTATTGTTGTTGTGTGCTGTTGAGTCAGTTCCAACTCATAGTGACTCTGTATAAGGTTTCCAAGGAGTGGCTGGTGGGTTTGAACTGCCGACCTGTGGTTAGCAGTCCAGTACTGATCCCCCAGCGCTACTCTAGGTCTCTTGTGAAAGATTACAACCCTGAAAACTTAAAGAACAGTTCTAGTCCTATACCATGAGATTACTACAACTTAATAGCAGCCAGTTTTTGTGTGTGTGTTTTAACATATTATTGATAATTAAAATTCACATGCATATCTAGTAATTTTTTGCAGCTACGTTAAGTTTTCTTATGTGAAGCAAAGAGGACATTCCTGAGCTAATGGGGAGGTGAGGAATGGTGAAGAAAATGGGAAAAACATAAGCATATTATTAGCATTACAAACAGAAATTTCCCTGGATCTTTAGCTCAGTCAACTCATCATCTGTTATGGATTTATTTATGTTTTCCCTGAAAGATCCATCAAAGTTCTAATCCCTGTACCTGTGAACAGGACCTTGTTTGAGGAAATGTGGTTTTTCTTTAGTTATCAGTTAACTTAAATGAGGTCATGTGAGAGTAGGATACACCCTAATACTGGTCCCTTCTGAGAGGCATTTTATGAAAGAGTACATACGGGGAAGCAGGCACAAACATGGGAAGACAGCGTGTGAAGTTGCATCTATTTAAAAGCAGCAGGGATTACTGACAATTCCCCTCTCCGAAGTCTTAGAAGGAATCCACATGGCCCTGACTTGAACTTTCTAGATCTAGGAAAGAAAGACACATCTTACACTAGAACTAATGCCATGCTAAAATGTTCTACAAGACAGAACCTGTTCTAGGTATTAAAGGTGCTGAGACAAATGTTACCAGCTCCCTGGTTTCTGTTGTTGTTGTTATGTGCCATCAAGTGGGTTCCAACTCATAGCAACCCCATATAGGGTTTCCAAAGAGTGGCTGGTGGGTTTCAACTGCCAGCCCATGGTTAGAAGTCCATTACTTATCCTATACCAAGACTCCTGGCACTGAAGGCAATGTAAATAAAGGTGGGAGGG
>NW_006408524.1:22620688-22624062 GCF_000296735.1 Chrysochloris asiatica
TAGCACTCTTGCCTTCCATGTGGGAGACCATTCCCAGCCAATGTCTCCTATGCAGATACCACCCCCTCCATCCATCGATGGAGGCTTCCATGATCCTATGATACTGAACGTTTCAGCTGGAGCTTCCAGACTAAGATGGATTATAACGAGAAGGAAAGGCCTGGGAATCTACTTCTGAAAATCAGCCAATGGGAAACCCTCTGGATCACAATGGGCTGATCCCCAGCCCATGGCACAGGACTTGGCTGTGTTCCACTGTGTTGTGCATCGGTCACCAGGAGTCTGGGCCCACTCAACTGCAGCTAACAACCTCACCCAAGCGAGGGGAGGAGGCTGGAGCCTTTGCAGGAAGCGTCACAAGGGCCTGAAGCATAAGGTGTGCATATGTGCTCCTAGGAAACAGTGAGGCCCAGAGGAGCGCCTGCATCTGTCTTCTCTCTTCTTGTTTTCTTCCTCCCACCTCTGGACAGTTCCAGTAGTTTGTTGCAAAAATCTGAATTCTCAAACAATGGCCCTAAACTTCTGTAATGGAGGGTTAGCTTTTGTTTTCTCCTCTCATCTCGAGAGTTGGAAATGTGGGGAAGGCTGCCTGCCTGCAGGTCCACCCTTGTCAAGTGGCAGAAGAAACAGCGTCTCTTTATTACTTCCCACACGCTGTGCGGCAACGTGCTGGGACAGGCTGTCATGTCCCAAGCTCCCTTCTCCCCGGGGAAGAGAGGAGCTCTTTGAGGAGGTCTTTATGAAATGGTCTCACAGTGTGATTCACTGCAGAGAAATGCCAGTGGCTTCAGGACAAAAATAAACAAAAGTGGGAAAATATGTGTGTATATATATATATATATATGTATATATATGAATGTACATGTGTGTAAGTAGATTCTATTGAAAAAAGACTTGGAGTGATGTTGTTGTTGTTGTTAAGTACTGGTGAGTCATAGTGACTCTGCACAGGGTTTCTGAGGCTGCAAATCTTTATGGGAGCAGAAAGCCTCATGTTTCTCCCACAGCAGCACAGCAGAAAATTCAAGTTGATCTTGTGACAAGGTAAGCGGACAGAGTGAAGACAAACTTGGTTTAGTCAAGTTTGGTTAGGGTAGAATTTCCCCAGAATGTGGCTTCATTGGTTGAGTTGTGTGGGGCAGAGGAAAGGGGATCTTTAATGAGATAAAGTCCTTTAAATCAGCTCCTTCTGTCCCTGAAAAATGTACTAATATTTGTTAGGTTGGAGCCTAGTTCTTTAAGAGTTCCAGTTTCTTATGGAATGATCCTCTATGGCATCTTAAGTAAACTCCATGTAGCTTTGCTTCTAGGTCATATTCTCTCCTTGATGAATAGTGGGAGAGAAGAGAAAGATGCACCATTCCAGGGAGCGTGAGACGTTGCATGCAATCCCAGACCCTCCAGACAGTACTTGGGAGAAAAATGAGGCTGTCCGCTCCCATAAGATCTGCAGTATAGGAAATCCTATATAGGGTTGCTTTGAGTCAGAATTGACTTGATGGTGCTGAGTTTTTTGTTTTTAATTTTGGCTGGAATAGAGTAAAAAGAGTTGATATTGTTGTTGTTAAAGTCAGTTCCTACTCACAGCCCTTTACAGGGTTTCTAAGGACCTGCTGGTGAGCTTGAACTTTGTGGTTCCACAGACCCTGCAGTCCAGTGCATTAACCCACAATGCCACACCAGGTCTCCTATAAAGAGCAGATAGTGGCATTCAATTTGATACATTACGAGAAAATAACTAAGTCCATATTATTAAGATATACCTAGTTATTAAAATTGAAAAAAAATTGTTGTTAAGAGCCATCATATTGATTCTGACTCATAGTGGCCCTGTACAGGGTCTTCGAGGAGCAGCTGGTGGGTTTGAACCGCTGACCTTGTGGTTCACAGTCCAGTGTGCATCCTACAACTTCACTTCAGGAATACAAACTGAATTAGGTGGTTTAAATACACTAGCACCAACAACTGGCCATACTGAGTCAGTGCCTATTCATAGCAAACCCATATGACATTGTAGAACTGTCACATAGGTTTTTAAAAATTAAATTAATTAATTTATTTATTTTAAGTTTTTTATCGTGAATTGAGCGTAAGTTTAAAGGGCAGATCATCAGCTTTACATTCACTAAATACTATACCTTGTTTCATTACAATGAGTATAATCTCCTCCACGTACCATCAGTTAACAGCATTTCTCTCTATTCACTTTAGCTCTTTCTCATAGAGGTTTTCTAGGCTGTAGGCACTTAACAACAATCTTTATGGGGGAAGATCTCCAGGTCATTCTCCTGTGGAGCTGCTATGTGAGTTCAAACCACCAACCTTTCACTTAGCAACTTAGCCTGTGTCAGAGTTGCCTGAAATTGTCCTTTCCCCATTTGAGGAGGAAGTACTCTCTTTGTTCCTGCCTTCAGGGAGGTAAGTGTCAGAACGAGAAGTACAAAGATTCTGGAATCATTTCTGGGTTTTGTTTTCTGAAAGACTAGGACAGGGTTTGAGAAAAAGCAGAATGACGTGAGAAAAACAGGATACAAATGCCAGACTAGAAGGAAATTCCCGCAGGTGGGGATGGGGGAGAAAGTTTCCTGGGTTCTGCTTTTAAGGCAGTAGCTCAGGTGGGGGCAAGACTTCAGAGAAGAACTTCCAGGCAGTACATCTGGGAAGCTAAGGCCACAAGCACCGTGGTTTCCCCCTTGTCCAGAAGCAACAGAAGGTCACCAACTCTGGAAGGTCCACAGGGATAAGCACAATGTGATTCCATAATTAGCAGAGATTGTATCTCCAAAGCGCTTGTCACTCAAACCCTTGACACACCCCTGGGAAGAGAGGGAAGGCAGAGTAATAACTAAGATGGAATTTCCCACTGGCCCACCAAGGTGGGGGCTCAGAAAAAAAAATTTTGCATACCATACACTAAAACAAAGTAAAAATGGATTAAGGAACTAAATATGCAAATTAAAACCATACAATTCTTAAAAGAACAAGCAGGGATAATGCTGTCATTAAATAAACTAGTTTTCAACACTGGTTTATTTAAGGTGTATAATAGCAAAACCACAAACTATAAAAGACAAAAATAAATAAATGAGACCTCATGAAAATTAAAAATGTTTGCTCAAGACTACCAAAAATGTAAAAAGATAACATATTGAAGGAAGAAGTCCAAGGTGCATTGAAGGAATTGGCAAAGAACAAGGCACCAGGAATTGATGGAATAAAAACTGAAATCTTTCACGAAAGTGAGGCTGCACAGAAGGTACTCACTCATCTCTGCCAACAAATTTGGAAGACAACTATCTGGCCAACTGATTGGAAGAGATCCATATTTGTGCCCATTCCAAAGAGAGGTGATCCAATGGAATGCGGAAATCATC